>NW_020174037.1:2426871-2486920 GCF_003031525.2 Neophocaena asiaeorientalis asiaeorientalis | reverse complement strand
AAAAAAAAAAAAAAAAAAAATAGTCGAGGACCAGATGGCTTCACAGGTGAATTGTATCAAACATTTAGAAAAGAGCTAACACCCATCCTTCTCAAGCTCTTCGAAAATAATTGCAGAAGAAGGAGCACTCCCAAACTCATTCTCTGAGGCCACCATCACCCTTATACCCAAACCAGACAGAGATACTACAAAAACAAAATTACAGACCAATATCACTGATGAATATAGATGCAAAATCCTCAACAAAATACTAGCAAACAGAATCCACCAATACATTAAAAGGATCATACAACATAATCAAGTGGGATTTATCCCAGAGATGCAAGGATTCTTCAGCATACGTAAATCAGTCAATGTGATACACCATATTAACAAATTGAAGAATAAAAACCATGTGGTCATCTCAATAGATTCAGAAAAAGCTTTTGACAAAGTTCAACATGCATTTATGATAAAAACTCTCCAGAAAGTGGGAATAGAGGGAACCTACTTCAACAGAATAAAGGCCATATACGACAAACCCACAGGAAACATCACTCTCAATGGTGGAAACTAGAAAGCATTTCCTCTAAGATAGGGAACAAGACAAGGATGTCCACTCTTGCCACTATTATTTAACATAGTTCTGGAAGTCCTAGCCATGGCAATCAGAGAAGAAAAAGAAATAAAGGAATACAAATTGTAAAAGAAGAGTAATACTGTCACTGTTTGCAGATGACATGATACTATACATAGAGCATCCTAAAGATATACCAGAAAACTGCTAATCAGTGTATCTTGTAAAGTAGCAGGATACAAAATTATTGCACAGAAATCACTTGCATTCCTATACACTAACAGCAAAATGTCTGAAAGAGAAATTAAGGAAACACTCCCATTTACCATTGCAACAAAAAGAATAAAACACCTAGGAATAAACCTACCTAAGGAGGTAAAACACCTGTACTCAGAAAACTATAAGACACTGATGAAAGAAATCAAAGATGACACAAACAGATGGAGAAATATACCATGTTCTTGGATTGGAAGAATCAATATTGTAAAAATTACTATATTACCCAAAGCAAGCTACAGATTCAGTGCAATCCCTATCAAATTACCAATGGCATTTTTTACAGAACTAGAACAAAAAATCTTAAAATTTGTAAGGAGACACAAAATACCCCGAATACCCAAAGCAATCCTGAGGGGAACAAAACGGAGCTGGAGGAATCAGACTTCCTGACTTCAGACTATACTACAAAGCTACAGTAATCAAGACAATATGGTACTGGCACAAATACAGAAATATAGATCAATGGAACAGGATAGAAAGCTCAGAAATAAACACACACACCTATGGTCAATTAATCTACAACAAAGGAGACAAGAACATATGATGGAGAAAAGACAGTCTCTTCAATAAGTGGTGCTGGGAAAACTGGACAGCTACATGTAAAAGAATGAAATTAGAACACTCCCGAACACTGTACATAAAAATAAACTCAAAATGGATTAAAGACCTAAATGTAAGATCAGATACTATAAAACTCTTAGAGGAAAACGTAGGAAGAACACTTTTTGACATGAATCACAGCAAGATCTTTTTTGACCCACCTCCTAGAGTAATGAAAATAAAAACAAAAATAAACAAATGGGACCTAATGAAATGTAAAAGCTATTGCAAAGCAAAGGAAACTATACACAAGACAAAAAGATAACCCTCAGAATGGGAGAAAATATTTGCAAATGAATCAATGGACAAAGGATTAATCTTGAAAATATATAAACAGCACATGCAGCTTAATATTAAAAAAACAAACAACCCAATCCAAAAACGGGCAGAAGACCTAAATAGACATTTCTCCACAGAAGACATCCAGATGGCCAAGAGGCACATGAAAAGATCATCAACATCACTAATTATTAGAGAAATGCAAATCAAAAGTACAATGAGGTATCTCCTCACACTGGTTAGAATGGGCATCATCAGAAAATCTACAAGCAACAAATGCTGGAGAGGGTGTGGAAAAAAGGGATCCCTCTTGCACCGTTGTTGGGAAAGTAAATTGATACAGCCACTATGGAGAACAGTATGGAGGCTCCTTAAAAAACCAAAAATAGAATTACCATATGACCCAGCAATCCCACTACTGGGCATATACCCAGAGAAAACTATAACTCCAAAAGACACATGCATCCCAATGTTCTTTGCAGCACTATTTACAATAGCCAGATCATGGAAGCAACCTAAATGCCCATTGACAGAGGAATGGATCAAGAAGATGTGGTATATATATACAATGGAATATTACTCAGCCAAAAATAGGAACAAAATTGGGTCTTTTGTAGAGACGTGGATGGACCTAGAAACGGTCATACAGAGCGAAGTAAGTCAGAAAGAGAAAAGCAAGTATTGTATCATGTATGTGGAATCTAGAAAAATGGTACAGATGAATCGGTTTGCAAGGCAGAAATAGAGACACAGATGTAGAGAACAAGCATATGGGCACCGAGGGGGGAAAGCTGGGGGTGGTGGTGGTGGTGGTGGGAGTGGTGGGATTAATTGGGAGATTGGGATTGACATATATACACTAATATGTATAAAATAGATAAGTAATAAGAACCTGCTGTATAAAAAAAGAAATAAAATTCAAAAAAAATGTATCAGTTGTTGAAGAAAAAAAAAAAAAGTCTTACAAGGAGGAGAGAGCCAATCTAGGACTATCACAATGTGAGGGGACTGTGGGAAAGGCCTTCCAAGCCAAGGATATCTGTCTGAGCTATAGCCTGCTGTGTTCTTCCTTCCTGCCTCCTGACTCTCTTACTGATCTGTCTGAAACCCATATATTCTCAGAAATGTTGCTGCCTCTGATTTCTGGGTAGATGACACAGTGGATACTAGAGTAGACAGGTTTCATGAAGGACACTGCTTCTTTTTGAACCATTCTGTCTTTACTGTCTCTGAGCCAGGTTCATGGTGGTCCTAAGTGTTTGTTGTCTGAAGCATGCATGGCCAGGTGGTCCAGCCTGAAGGTTCTGCTCTATAAAGTGTGGACATAGTGCCCACCGAGGGGGCACTGTGTTATAAGTCCCCATTTGCCTTTCACGTGTAACAATTAAATAGCTTCACAGCAGCCTGGTTGCCAGCAGGCTCACGCCCCACTGCAGTATAATCACATCTAATCTCATTGAGCTGTGCTCAAAGTAGCTATGATTGGTGGTTTTATCCAAATCAATAAAGGCAGTTTCAATATATTGATTATCATACAGAGTATAAAATCATCATCAGTTACCTGGAAAAGAGAAGCAGGCTGCCAAGGGAAATGGTCAGATATTCCATTTGAACAGGGGAGGGAAGGGGGAGGCGGAACCAGTGAATTTTAAGGTAATAGTATCAAATTACCTGAAAATGCACACAGTATATTCTTGTAATTTGCAACAACAGAGAGCCCAGAAATAGGTCAATCATTTAAGTGAGTCTTCCAAGTTTTTCTCTTGGTGATGCACTGAGCCAGCTTGCATTAGCAGTCTTAAAGGGGCTGGGGCCAACCAAGACAGAGAGGGCTGCGGAGCTCCTTCCTTCTTGCACTTTATAACCCATAGTGGTACCTTTTCAGTCAGACATGGCTCCACCCAGTTTCTTGTATCCAGTTAACGATTCACAGAGATTCTCAGCCACTGTCATGAGTGACTATGGGAAAAGTAATGAGCGGGAAGGTGACTGGACCAGTCCGTCTGATCCTGGGGCAGAGAGTGGAGACGTTCACCTCCAAAATGAGTTGGAAGGCATTTTTCCGCAATGGCCTTCCGCAAAGGAAGAAGGAAGGAATCTGCCCATTTCTAAAGGTTACATTTCTAACCACAGAATTGAAAATGAACTGGTTCTGTTATTTATTGCAAGATGAAGCTCATTATTCTTCTTTCTAGCAAATATTGAAACAAAAATTGCATTAAATGATTCAATATCATTCATGAAAAACACAGTACAAAGAAGACAATCCATTCATAATCTTTTTATTGCAACATATTAAGACTGGTCGTGGGTAATTCTTGAGCCCAGTTTCCTCTTCTGTTAAACAGAGATGGCAGTGATGACAACGTCTTCCACATAGGGCTTTTTTGAGGAATTTAAATATATATATATAAAAGAATAAGAAGAAATAGATGGAACTCAACAAATAAGTACAGAATTTCCCTTTAGAAATTATTTATGTGAGTTCTCTTAAAGTTTTTATCCATATAACTATATCATTTCTATACATCTATGATTATTACAGAAATATCACTGGTATCTCCTTTAATTTTTCCCCCTAGCTCTTGCTTCATAAATATGCCATTGTAAGAGCTGCATAAAATTCTGTTAAATGGGTATTTATTTAATTCATCTCCTGTTGTGAGATATTATCTTTCTATGATAGATATTTCAGTCAATGTCTCTGCTACAAGGATTGTTCTTCCTTTTGGATTATTTTCTCAATATAATGTGAAGTGGGGTTTTGGGGTCAAAGGTATTGTGATACCGTAGGCACTGGAAGTAGAAAGGCTTAACCTGGCAGGGAAACCATAACAATAGTCTTATTAGGGGAATAACAGTCAAAGCCAAAATTAGTTTGCAATGCAAGAGTATTAGATAGAAAATCAGTACAGTTTCCATTTTATAGGTGAAAAAACCCTGAAAATTTGGAGAGGATATTTAAGAACAGACACATAAAACAGTTAAGAAATAGAGTAAAGGCCTTCACGTACTATGATGTTGTTGAGGACAAGTAGGTTGGTCAACAATATTCTTGCATGTTCTGAGCTGGACGGCTATACCATAGCAGTGGAGGAGGGACCAAAGTGTGAGAGAGGAGGGAACACAGGTGGTGGCTTGATGGAATAGAATTTGCAACTGGCTGACTCTTAATGAAGATTAATTGTGGCATGTCCATTAATGATCCCCAGGTTTTTATCTCTACAAGTGGGGGATCCCAGCGCTCCCATTTCACATGATGGTTGCATGGGATTTCTGCTAGGTAAAGATTGACTTCCATTGTTCCTTTCAAGGAGGCAGAGATGGGGGACAGATTTTAACCTTCACCTATTGGATTTTATTTAACTTAATTATTGCAATTATAATTATGCATGAGTTCCCAGGGAATTTTTGGTTTATGAATAATGACTAAAGTTTTAATATTTTGGAATAGCAAATAATAAACAGGACAAAATTAGCAGAATAAATGAAGAGAATAGAATGGGATCACCAAAAGCTAGGTTTTTTGGGGTTTTTTTTGCCTTTGATTACATTTGTCTTTATAAACTAAAGTTTTCCCTGATGGCAGTATTCAGTACAAAGCTAGAAAGTGGGTAGTCCTCCAAGTATATGGTTACAAAGAAATAAGGCACAGCCATAGCTGCTGAATTGCTGCTACCAGGCCTGGGGGTCCATCCTTAGTCCCTACAGAGAAAGGCGTGTACATTTTCCCTGGATTATGAAATCTACTGCCATAACTTCAGTTATACTCTCTATATAAGTGATTCCAGTGTCCCCATCTCCAGCTAAGACCTCTCTCAAGTTCCAGACTTGTAGGGATGCCCATGTACCCGCTTCTCCAATTGGATATCCTTGAGCACCTGTAATTCAGCTAAACTTTTTCTCCTCCTTTGTATCTCATCTGCTGCCCCATCATACCCTTAACTTCATTGCAAGTGCTTCTTCCCCATCTTTGAAGTTTCCATGAATGGCTCTATCATCCACCCAGTCATCCAGCCAGACTAGGGATTTATCCTTCTCTCCTTCCTCCCTCTTATGTTCAAGCCATCATCAATTTACCCACTTTTAACTGCCGAGTATCCCTGTGATTCACCCCCTCCTCTCAACCTCTGTAATGTCTGCTCTGGGTTATTCCCTTACCGTCTCTGGCCTGGGCCAGGCCAACAGCTTCTTCAGTGGCCTCCCTGTTTCCAAGCCTTGACTCCTTTCAATGTATCTTTGCTTTGCTGCTGAAATTAATATTGTAATAAACAAAGGTGACCGTGTCACTTCCTTGCTTAAACTTTTTCAATGATTTAATATATAATGCTAGGAAATCAGTACATAACATGCACGTGTGTGTGTGAAGGAATGAATGAATAAAAGATACTGACAGAACTCCTTAACTTACAGGACGCTTCATGAACTGCCTCTGCCGCCATTTCTAGCCATATTTCCTGTAACCTCTAACCCACTACTTTATATACTAGTAGTTTCACAAACACACCATATTGCTTCACTTCTCTGGACAGGCCTGGAAAGGTCTTCCTCATTTTCGTCATTTGGATAACTTTTAGACTTCCTTTGGGACTCAGCTTATGTGTCACTTCCTCTGGCTCACCATTTATAATTCAGTTTTCCTCAAACACTTAATTATCCTATTGTGTGCCAGGAACTGTGTTAGGCACTGGGACCAAAATGGCAGATTAGATCATCTCTGCCCTCAAGAGAGGAGGGAACAGACAAGTGAGGAGACAGACATGGAAACAAATAAGCATCATTCATTCACTGAAAGAAGAACTATGAAGAATGCAAGGAAGTGGTGAACAGGAAAAAGGAGAAATACAACATTTAGTTTATCAACTCTACCTGTAGAAATTGAGGGCTTGGTGGTAAAAATTCCAAGCAAATGGGGCAATATGTGCAAAAACTTTTAATTTTTCTTTTTTAAAAAATGATTTTATTTTGAAACAGTTATGCAAAAACTTGAAAGGGACTGGAGGGGTGATGTTATGGGTTGAACTGTGTCCCCCAAAATTCATATGTTGAGGTCCAAATCCCCAGCACCTCAGAATGTGACCTTATTTGGAAACAGGATCTTTACAGAGGTGACCAAGTTAAACTGAGGTCGCTAGAGTAGACCCTAATCCATATTGACCGGTGTCCTTCTAAGAAGAGGACAATTGGACACAGACACATAGAGAGGGATAACAGTGTAAAGACACAGGGAGAATACAATCACCTACAAGCCAAGGAGAGAGGCCTGGAACAGATTCATCCCTCATGGCCCTCAGAAGGAATCAGTACCTTGATCTTGAACTTCTAGCCTCCAGAATTTGTAAGACAATACATTTCTGTTGTTTAGCCATCCAGTCTGTGGTCCCTTGTTACAGAGGCTTTAGTAAACTAATACAGATGGTAATTTCTTTGGGTTTGAAGACGGTAAGAATGGGCAGAGTTAAGAACAATTATGGGAAGTCTCATGTGACACACTGAGGTTTCCTTTTCCAATTGAAGTTTGGAAATTTATTTTGTCAGTGATGAGAGCAGTGAAAACAATTAAGCAATTTAAGACTGAATTGGAGAAAACCCATTCTGGTGGCTGGGCAGGGGAGGGGTCAGGGGTGGAGAAGCATGGGGAATGGTTGACTACAAAACAGCTGTGGCAGTAGTTCAGATGGGAGGGCTGAGAGCTTGGCCCGAGGCAGTGGCTGAAGGTTGGAGGAGGTGAAACAGTATGAAAAAATTTAGGAGGGAACATTGGTGGGACTCAGGGACTTGACCAGATGTGTGAGTGAGTGGCACTGCCAAATCGCTTTAATTGCATTTGTCTTTAAATTAATATTATGTGGGACTAAAGAAGCCTATGCCTGAAAATACAAATAAACAAGACAAGTCAAAGAAGAATCTGATACAGACAATCATACGCTTCCTTCCGAAGACTCCAGCCCTGATTCAGACATCATGGCACACTCCAGACACTTGGAAGTCATAATCCTAATGCTTCAGTATTAAAGAACAATTGGAACTTATTAAAATTGATTATGTATAAAGCCTACAAACACATGAAACTGTTAAAAGAAGCTACCAAGAGAATAAAGAAAACGTCATTGGACTTCCTTCTGGAGACAGCAAAGAACATTCTTCTTCCCTTTCTCCCTTCATCCTTTCCTTCTTTCCCTCTTTCTTCCTTTCAACAAATAATTCCTGAGCTCCAACTTCATGTGGGGTGCTACATTAAGTGCTGCGGTACACAGAGAACAAACAAAGCTTTGTCAGAGGAACTTATGATTTACTGGAGGAGAGACGTATAAACCCAGAATCACAGTCTAGTGTAGTAAGAGCTGTAGGCACTGTGAGCTGCTTGGCAATGCCTGCTGTGATTGAAGGAACTAGGAAAGACTTCCCAGAAGTGGTGACTCGAGCTAGATCTTGAAGGCAATAGGGAAGGGCTCAAAGTGTGGGAGAGGGTGGTATCTTCAAGGAAATGTGCACAGTTGTGTGACTGCTGATTGAGGCCATCTCAGGGCAGACAGAAGCCACGTGAAGTGGCTGGAAGGACAGCCTAGAGGTCTGAGCTTGCAAGCCTAACATTTTGCCCCTGAAATCACCAGTGTGGAAAACACCATGGCACCAGAAAACTTTTTTTTTTTGCTTGGAGTGTAAGTTGGTTTACAGTGTTGTGTTAGTTTCTCATGTACAGCAAAGTGATTCAGTTATGCACATATATATGTATATTCCTTTTCATATTCTTTTCCATTATAGTTTAGCGCTAGATACTGAATATAGTTCCCTGTGCTATACAGTAGGTCCTTGTTGTTTATTTTATACACAGTAGTTTGTATCTGCTAATCCTAAACTCCTAATTTATACCCCTCCCTTCCCCCCTTGGTAATCAGAAGTTTGTTGTCTATGTCTATAGGTCAGGTTCGTAAATAAGTTCATTTGTATCATGTTTTAGAGTCCACGTATAAGTGATATCATATGATATTTGTCTTTCTCTGTTAGACATACTTCACTTAGTATGATAATCTCTAGGTGCATCCATGTTGCTGCAAATGGCATTATTTCATTCTTTTTTGTGGCTGAGTAATATTCCATTGTATGTATGTACCACATCTACTTTATCCATTCATCTGTCAGTGAACATTTAGGTTGTTTCCATGTCTTAGCTATTGTGAATAGTGCTGCTATGAACCTTGGGGTGCATGTATCTTCCTGAATTAGAGTTTTCTCTGGATATATGCCCGGGAGTGGGATTGCTGGGTTGTATGGTAGTTCTATTTTTAGTTTTTTAAGGAACCTCCATGCTGTTCTCTATAGTGGCTGTATCAATTTACATTCCCACTAACTGTGCAAGAGGGTTCCCTTTTCTCCACACCCTCTCTAGCATTAATTGTTTGTAGATTTTTTTTTTTTTTTGCAGCATGCAGGCCTCTCACTGTTGTGGCCTCTCCCGTTGCAGAGCACAGGCTCCCGATGGGCAGGCTCAGAGGCCATGGCTCACGGGTCCAGCTGCTCCGTGGCATGTGGGATCTTCCCAGACTGGGGCACAAACCTGTGTCCCCTGTATTGGAAGGTGGACTCTCAACCACTGTGCCACCAGGGAAGCCCTGTTTGTAGATTTTTTGATGACCATTCTGACTGGTGTGAGGTGATACCTCATTGTAGTTTTGATTTGCATTACTCTAATGATTAGTGATGTTGAGCATCCTTTCATGTGTTTGTTGACAATCTGTATATCTTTGGAGAAATGTCTATTTAGGTCTTCTGCCCATTTTTGGATTGGGTTGTTTGGTTTTTTGATATTGAGCTGCATGAGCTGCTTGTAAATTTTGGAGATTAATCCTTTGTCAGTTGCTTCATTTGCAAATATTTTCTCCCATTCTGAGGGTTGTCTTTTTGTCTTGTTTATGGTTTCCTTTGCTGTGCAGAAGCTCTTAAGTCTCATTACGTCCCATTTGTTTGTTTTTGCTTTTATTTCCATTTCTCTAGGAGGTGGGTCAAAAAGGATCTTGCTGTGGTTTATGTCGTGGAGTGTTCTTCCTGTGTTTTCCTCTAAGAGTTTTAGAGTGTCTGGTCTTACATTTAGGTCTCTAATCCATTTTGAGTTTAGTTTTTTTATGGTGTTAGGGATAACATGTTAGGGATAACATCTTTTACATGTAGCTGTCCAGTTTTCCCAACACCACTTATTGAAGAGGCTGTCTTTTCTCCATTGTATACTCTTGCCTCTTTTATCAAAGATAAGGTGACCATATGTGCATGGGTTTATCTCTGGGCTTTCTATCGTGTTCCATTGATCTATATTTCTGTTTTTGTGCCAGTACCATACTGTCTTGATTACTGTAGCTTTGTAGTATAGTCTGAAGTCAGGGAGCCTGATTCCTCCAGCTCCGTATGTCTTTCTCAAGATCTGAGCAACCTTCTTAAAGGCTCTGCTGTTAACTTTTGTGTAAGACAGCATTACATGGTAGAAAAGCTGTAGAATTTGTATATTAGTTGTTGCCCAGTGATGCACCAGCCTTACATCCTATTAAGTTTCTGTGTTTCTCTCAGCCTTCTTTGCTTCCTTAGAAGTCCTCATATGCTAGCCTTTGATTAACCTTTTCTTGGGAAAGCTGCAGCCACTGTGGACTCAGGGGTTCCATAGTAAAAGTACACATACAATGAGAGGGAAAGAGAGTGGACTCCAGTCTCTTCAGGGGTGGATGCCAGAGCCATCAGCTGGAGTTGCAGTGAAAGCTTTGGGGGAATTAGAGCATGGCTACCACCAGCTTCCTGGGTGAAGTAAAGGATTTAGAAAATCAAAGTTCTCCAGTCAGTAGCCTTTGGCTCCAACAGGGCCATTCTACTCAAAAGGCACACCCAGGCATGGAAAATCACAGACTAGAAGAATCATAGGGCACCAGTACAAGAAGGAACCTTGTAGATCATTGAGTCAAATTCCCACATTGCACAGAGGAGAAACCAGGACTGGGAGATTCTAGGGGGGCTCAGCTAATCAAGCATCATTAAGCACCTCTTTAATCCCCTTTATTAGGAACTTTATTAGTGGAAACCTGGTGTTGGAAAAAAGCTTATTTCGCCTGAGCAATTGGTTTGTTCCTTGTCTTTTGGGCATGGAAAACATAATTACCGTTAGTATTACCAGGTAAGATGCAGGAAGCCCAGATAAAGTTGAATTTCTGGTGAACAATAAATATTTATTTTGTATAAATATGTCTCAAATATCATATGGGACAACTTACACTAAAGTTATTCATTTTTTTAAAAACAAATTCAAATTTAACTTGGCATCAAATTATTATTATTATTATTTTGTGGTATGCGGGCCTCTCACTGCTGTGGCCTCTCCCATTGCGGAGCACAGGCTCCAGACGCGCAGGCCCAGCGGCCATGGCTCACGGGCCCAGCCGCTCTGCGGCACACGGGATCCCCCCGGACCGGGGCACGAACCCGTGTACCCTGCATCGGCAGGCGGACTCTCAACCACTGCGCCAGCAGGGAAGCCCCTATTATTATTTTTTTAGCAACCCTAATCATAGTGTCATTTCATGTATCACCATTGCCTCCTAATAGGACTTTATGGTATGCACTTAACTTTATCTTTCCTTCCCATTTGTTTGTGTTCCCTTCACCTTCTTTTGTTTATTAAAAATAATCAAATTGTTATAAGTATCTCAGTAAGCCATATCAAAAACTTTGCTTTTATATGATTTAAAAAAAGAACAACACAAGATTAAGTAATTATTAAGGGCCAAACTTTGTACTGTATCCTGCAGATGTTAATGTGAGTAATAATTGCTATTTGATCTCAAAAACCCTAATCATGTGGAGGAAATAGTCATTCATGTAAACAATCATAATGTAGACAAATGAGTGATGAATATGGCCCAAGGTCACATAGCTGTTGGTGGCAGAGCTAAGATGTATTTCATCATGCTATATTCCATGTAGTTGGCTAGCTGACAACTCTTTCTTACACATGTCTACCTGTAAATGCCTACAGGACAGTGCAGAGGACACTGGCTTTCTCAGAACTCATCCTTTTTCTGGAAGTAGCACCCCCTTTGGGGGCAAAATTGCTCCCCCTCTTACTTAAACTTTGTAATATGAATAGGAGTTAACAATCAGAGAACTTGTCCTCCACAGTCTTGGGTGATTGCTTCAGAGTGTGGACACATGATCCAAGCCAGGCCCGAGTCCTTCCCCAGGAATTTCCAAATCAGAAAAGGCAAAAGCCAGTCCCTCTCTGGTGGCAAAGAAGCAAATATAAGTATCAGCCGTATTGTCTGCTGTGTCGACAAAGCCTGGCTGAGCACATACAGGTAATATGCAGAGAGCAGCAGAGACAAGAGATGAGATAGCTCTTGTAACAAGTGAGTTTTTAATTTCAGCTGTTCTCAGAGCTCAGCTGCAAATCTGCTTAATCCTTTTAGCCTAAAATAATTTGAATTGTGTTCTGTCACTTGCAATCAAAAGGGCTGGAGTTAATAGAGATGGTTTGAGTTGAATAACATTATCATCTCCCCAACTCCTAAACCATAAAGGGGCACCAGAGTGGGCTTTTGGAATTCTGTGGCTCAGAGCACAGTTTATACACAGAGCTGCTAATTCTGCCTCCAAACAGTGAAGAAAGCCTCCTGACCTTCTAAAGACTCTGCCCAAACCAGTGTTTTCCCGACCTGCTTCCATGATGCTCTCAAAATTCTTTCACTTACGACAAGGTTGTATCCAGCAAAATCAAACAGCACTGCAATGGGACGATGCTGAAGAGCTAAGCTGACCTCAAGATCTCTAAACTAGCTTCATGCTGCTGTTATAACTGCTTTGATTTTAAAGATGGGGAAATTAAAACCCAGAGAGGAAAAGTAGGTTATTCAAATTCATACATATTTGGCTAGGTGTATTCTAGAATCTCTGTCTTTTGCCAATTAGAACATTGAATCTTTCCAAGATGCTCGCTCTTAATGGCTGGTATCGTTCATTGAGGATCCTCAATGTGGAAAGAAAGTGTTGATTGCGATGAACATAAAAAGAGCAAAAACTTTTCAGGCTATATGGTTGTGTATTTAAATGAAGCGGTCATTTGGGGGAGAAAAACTGGGAACGTTGTTAAGACATAATATTCATTTGAGCATCTCCATTTTGGGTACACATCACAATCATTTGTGAAACTTTTCAAAAAGAAAGATTTTGGGGTTTCCTCCACTCACACCAAGATCTACTGAGTCAGAATGTTTGGGAGGTGGGTGTCAGATTTTATATATTTAAAGATCTCCAAAGATAATTTTGGATTGAACTGATCTAAGGACCAGCATTTGGCATTACTAATATAGATTTTATGGTCTACATCATCTGTTATTTTATTAACAACACTTAGGAAAAAAACCTCTGTTAGGTGTATTGATGTAAAATCAACACAACTGTTTATACAACCAATGTAGACCTGCTATTTAAGCAATGCTATAACCCACTCGGTCAACAAATATTTACTACTTCCCTACGAGTTGCTGGGTTCTGTGCTAGACTCTTGGATTCAAAGATGAGTCAGATGGAAACCCTGCCCTCAAGGAGCCTAGAGGGGGAGATAACACATGTTCAAATGAGGTTGGGATGTCAGAGCACCATGGGTGAGTGTTCCAGGAAAGAAGTTGGAGAGAATTAGGCAGAGCTTTGTGGAAGAATATTTGAACAGGGTCCTGAAAGCCAGGTAGGATTTGGATTAACAGATGAGAGGAATCAAGTCAGACAGAGGAAAAAGCATCAGCCTGGGAGCAGGGAGATAATAGTAATAATTATGATGACAGTTATTATAATAAAGCAGCAAGCAATTTTTGAGCGCTTGCCATATGTACCAGTTACTTTTATAAGTGCTTTACATGGTCATCTCTTAATCTTCACAACAAAGCAATGAAGTAGGTACTTCTGTTATTCCCACTATACAGCTGAGAAAACTGAGTTCATGGTAGATTTGGTAACTCGCCTAAGGTCCTGCCTAAGTTCAAATAAATTAGGTGGTGGAAGAGGGGCATTTCTATTTTGTTCTATATTTGTTTGTGGAATGAATAGATATTTTAATTCAACACCTTCATTTCACAGATGAGGAAACTGAGGCTCAGAGAGGTCAAAGGACCTCCCCAACATCACCCAGAGCCAGGATGAGAGTCATTTTAGTGCGCTTTGTACTATGCCACGGTGCATGCGTGCACTATGCATGCAGTGTGAGACTGAGAAGAAAGGGTTAGGATAGCATTTCCTTTTATCATAAAAATTTGGAGGAAATGTGATATCTGGAAAGGTAACTAAATCCAGAGCTGACCCCTAACCAAGCTATAGCTTTTAAATGCAGGAGAACAAATATAAGGAAGAGGAAGTAAGTAAAGCACAGTAGAGTAGAACTCATTTTGCACAAACCTTACCTTTGTGTCCTCATCTGTAAAATGAGGAAATTAGATGGTTCTTCCGTTTTGGCTGTTCTGTGTGATCCTAGGAAGGACTAGAAATAGAGATCATGTCCATGTATGTCTGTCTGTAGGTTTAATGTCCTGAAATATAGCCAGCAATGGATAATCATGGTCTGTGAAACCTACATCTGGGGGCCACAGGGCAGCTGCTAGATAAACGGAGAGAACAGCATTCTTCGGCTGAGATCTGATTCTACACGTATGAGGCTGAGAAAAATCTCTTTATCCATTTATGGAAACTTCCAGGACCCAATCAGTTTCCTCCTTCCAAACGAAGGGACGTAGCAAGAGAGAGCATCATTTTCTGTGGTGGGAAAGCTGAAGAAAAGACAGAGCAGATCTTGGGTTGAGGCCACCTGGCCTTTTCTGGTTGTTGTTTGTTTTAGCCCAGACAGCATGCCTCACTTGACCCCAGAATCAAAAGCTTTACCCCCTTTAAGTAACAACACAGGTTCACATGTATTCCTTGTGCTGTGCTATATTTTTTTAATTAAAATAAAAACAATTAAAAATATATGAGAGTTGTTTATAATTCATTTTGATTTATGCCTTTGCAACTAATGCCATCTGTAGCTGCTTTACCTCTTTAGCAGCCTGAGAAGAGCAGGGATCCTGGAAAACATTTTTTTCCACACAGAAGCAATGATTACACTTTGAATTTAAACAGCACCCATTTCTGGAGAGCCTCAGAGAGACCTTGAGAATATTTTTTCATTTCTCATTTTAAGAAGACTGTGAGGCTGGTTAAAGAGGATCTTTTGCCAGGTAGAGAGTTAGACAGTGAGGCAGACAGCTAGCCTCCTGATTTCCTGAAAACTTCTCCAGTGAGTCTTTTCATTGCCAAAGTCAAGGTTTTACACGACCCAAGCACTAAAGGACAGTGCTTATTTATTGAGTCCCTGTTCTCTGGTGAAATGCAAAGGCAAGGAAAGTCCTCGCTCTCGAGTTTTGTTTGTTTTGTTTTGTTTTTTTTTAATATCAGAGTCAATATTGAGCATAATCAGAGAAGAAATTTATAAATATGGAAAAGGGAAGTCTAGAAAGAAACCTGAGGTGTTAGTTTGTAATTGAAGATGGAATAAATTCATAGCTTTGCTTCGAAATGTCTATCTATCTATCTAGATATAGAAATACACACAGATGTGTATACATGTATGTATATGTATGTGTGTTAATGTATGTATATATGTGCACAAGTTTCTAACCTCTGTCTGCTGAAAGGGCCTAGAAGCAATGCCATCCCCATAGCAATGAGCACACCAGGCCCCCACATCTTGCTTTTCAAGTAGAATTTTCCACTAAAAGGAGTCAAGGCCCCTTGGAAAAAAGGGTTGACTCCAGAGTTGGGGCATGAAAAGTGTAACATGAGCTTCCCAATTTTTGGCAACAGAAAGTAGGAAAGTGCTGGAAGAATATGGGGACAAGTCAAAAGGAATCAGGGGTTCCTGCTGACCAAATCTAGGACAATTTAAGAATCAAAAGAAATGGTTGTAGCATATTGCCTCCTGTTGCAGAAAACAGGAATTACTGGGTCTGTCGTGAAGAGAGAGAGAAAGAGGAAGAGAGGGAGAGAAGAGAAAGCTCTTCCTTGTAGTAAAATGCCAACTAATAAATGATAAATGTAGTGAGGATGAGGAAAATAGAAAGTGCTTATCAGGGCAGTGGCTGTTTCAGGCAGGAATTATTAATGAATGCCAAAGCAGGTGAGTGGAGGCTTGTTGAAGTACAAGATATTGGTTAGTTTGGAATATCTTGCTATAAAATATTTATTAGTCACAAAGATAAATGTGGGGATTCCAGAGTGGAGAAACCTGGCAGAAAGCAATTTGGACCACCTGGTTAGAATGACATTAGGTACCTCCCCATGGAATGCATTATGAGGAACAGAGCAGCAAGTCTATGATATTTTTGCCAAAAGTACATGCTCTGGGTCTGTTCATGAGGAGACATTGGATGAACCCAGATTGAGAGACATCCTATGGAATGAAAGGCTTATCATCCTGTCAAGTTCAAGAAAGACTGGAAAAGATGGAGGAACTCAAGAGACATAGCAACTAAGTGCAATTCATGACACTGAATTGGATTCTAGACCATAAAGTGAAAAAGGGACACTGTTTAGAGAGAGAAACAGCTGAATGGGACCTGTAGATGATGGTGCTATATTGATGTTGATTACCTGAGTTGAATGGGGACACTGGATTTTGTTGGAAAGGGTCTGTCTCTGTTGTGGATATATACATATTGATCTCAACAGATTAAAAAAAGAAGAAGAATATTTAATGTGTGTGTGTGTATGTGTGTATGTAGGGTGGGGAGCAAAAATACAGCCCAAGGCTGACAACTGAGAAATCTGGGTGAAGAAGATATAAAATCTCTTTGTACTGCTCTTGCAACATTTCTTTTTAATTTTTAAATTTATTATCGTATCTATTTTATTTAGTTTTTAAATTGAAGTATAGTAACTGTATAGTATTATATAAGTTACAGGTGTACAATATAGTGATTCACAACTTTTAAAGGTTATATTCCATTTATAGTTATTATAAAATATATCCTTGTAGCTTATTTTATACCTAATAATTTGTACGTCTTACTCCTCTACCCCTGTATTTCCCCTCCACCTTCCTCTCCCCATTGGTAGTCACTACTAGTTTGTTCTTTAGATTTGTCATCTGCTTCTTTTTTAAGTTATATTAGGTAGATTGCTGTATTTTTTAGATTTCACATACAAGTGATATACAGTATTTGTCTTTTTCTGTCTGACTTATTTCACTTAGCATAATGCCCTCCAAGCCCATCCATGTTGCTGCAAATAGCAAAGTTTCATTCTTTTTAATGGCTGAGTAGTATTCCATTGTATGTAGACACCACATCTTCTTTATCCATTCATCTGTTAATGGGCACTTAGGTTGCTTTCATATCTTGGCAATTATAAAAACTGCTGCTATGAACATTGGGCTGCATGTATCTTTTCAAATTAGTGTTTTTGGCTTTTTTGGATATATACTCAGGAGTGGAATTGTTGGATCATATGGTAGTTCTAATTTAGTTTTTTGAGAAACCTCCATACTGCTTTCCACAGTGTGCTCTTGCAACATTTCTAAACATTTACTACTACTAAACAATCAGAGCTAGTTTTGTGAGTTCAGATGAAAGTATGCTTCAGTCTGAAGCCTTTCCCATGTCCCCACACCCTAATCACAAATATAGTCATTAAAAGAATCATTCTCTCCACACCAAGAATTTGTTTATTTATTCAACAAACATTTTCATGTACTTAGTACAAGGTACAAAGTATGGTAGTAGATGATAAGAAAGGTAGAATTAAGCTATGGAGCTCAAAAGTAAGAGATTGTATTTCATTGGGAGGACAGACGAGATTTCATAGAAATGAGGTTTGAGATATGTCTTTAAAGCGGGTTAAAATGTGGTCAGGGAGAACCAGGAAGAAGGCATTCAAAGCAGAGGAAGGAGACAGACAATGACATATAGTTAGGGAAAGAGGAGTGCTAACATCAGTACTATTTGGATTATAAGGGGCAGAAACCTATTCAAACTTCTCAAGAACAAAAAGAGACCTTATTGTTTCCTACAAATGAAAAGTATATAAGTAGTCTAGCGTCAGGTATAGTTTGAACCAGGTGCCTACAATATGCCATTGGGACCAGATTCTCCATCTAGAGTGGCTCTGCTTCCCTCTGTATTGATCTAATTCTCAAGTCACCTCTCCCTAGTACTAGTTGCGGTGGAAAGGCGCAAGAATCTTGGTGGAAAAAAGAGTTTTTCTTTCCCAAGAGTTTGGGAAAGAATTATACACCAATTATGCCCCGTTGGTGTAGCTTCAGTCTCAGGCCTATATCAGAATCAATCACGATAAAAAGAATGGAATACTCTAATTGCCAGGTCTTGCCATTATTCTTTACTGGGGTTGGGGTGGGGTTAGCCCTGAAGAACCACAAGACTAAGAGTTGAAGATTAGCAGTTTTCTAAAGGAAAACTCAAGTGCTGTAACCAGAAAAAGAAAAAATGGGCATGGAGCAACCTAACTCCACCATTGAGTGTTTGGGGAGCACTGAATGGTCCAAACTGACTCTAACATGGGCCATGTTAAAAGAAGAATAGTAATTAAAGTGGGAAGCAATTGTTTGGAAGGTCTTAAATGCTACACTGAGACCATGGTTCTTATTTTTTTTTAACGTATTTTTTTAAAATAAATGTATTTTATTATTTTATTTTATTTTATTTTATGGCTGTGTTGGGTCTTCATTGCTGCGCGTGGGTTTTTCTCTGGTTGTGGCGAGCGGGGACTACTCTTCGTTGCAGTGCATGGGCTTCTGATTGCAGTGGCTTCTCTTGTTGCGGAGCACGGGCTCTAGGGCGCACGGGCTTCAGTAGTTGTGGCTCATGGGCTTAGTTGCTCCACGGCATGTGGGATCTTCCCAGACCAGGGCTCGAACCCGTGTCCCCTGCATTGGCAGGCGGATTCTTAACCACTGTGCCACCAGGGAAGCCCCATGGCTCCTATTTGATGGGTTAGAGCAGGGATTAGCAAGCTCTTTCTATAAAAAACAGATGGAAAATGTTTTAGGCTGCAAAGGTGATATTGTCTCTACCACAACTACTCATCTCTGCTGTTGTAGCGTGAAAGCAGCCATAGACAATACATAGAAAAAGAACATGTCTGTGTTCCAGTAAAACTTTATTTCTGAAAATAGGTGGTGGTCTGGATCTGGCCTGTGGGCTGTAGTTTATAGATATGTGATTAGAGGAAAAGCCATCTAAAGTTTTGAGCGTACAAATGATATCATCAGAACTCTGCCTTGGGAAGATGCATCCAGGTCCTGGATGGAAAATGGATTAGAGGGAATAGATTGAAAGTGGGAATACAAATTAGGAGGCTGTTGCAATGGTCCCGATGTTTGTACCATGAAGAAACCACAGCTTTTATGAGCCAAATGTACCTGGGAGTTTGGCCTTACAGACTTTAGCTGGCGCACAGCTGAGTCTGTCTGTCCTTAGCTGACCTAGTTTCTCAACATCTTGCCAGTTCAGCCACCTCTGAAATCCTAGCCACCTCTGAAATCCTGTGTCAGAGTTTGTAAATCATCTCGGGAACTTGATTATTCCTTTCCTTTGCTCTACAGTATTTTTGATTTTGAGGACTAAGTCTGTACTATTTGTATGAGATGGAAAAATCAATAGAAAGAGAAAGTTTAATAAAAAAATACATTCTCCATTGACTTTAATTAACTTGGCCTTAGGTTTACAACTCTGGCAAGTATGGAAAATAGAAAAAAAAAAAAAACCCAACCTTACATCTCACCCTATACACCAAGCTTTTGAAGAATAAAATCTCAAATTAAAATTCATGTGTATCAGCAATTTATTTGCCAGCAATAAGTGGAAGAAAAAGAATAAGAAAGGAAAGAAAAGCAATTTTCTAGTAGGATCTGACTGAACAGGCTGGCACTTCTGATTCCCACGATAAATGACTGAGTACCAAAATCAGGTCAATGATTTATTGATGTCAGAGAACTTTGCATTTTTCTCAGATGCTCATGGCTTTGCTGTGTTCTTCAGTCTCATGACTCAAGACTCATAGTCTTTAAGACCTGTCTGCTTGTCCCTTCAGCATGGCTGCTTTCTGCTTTAGGGTGGGGTTCTCTTGTGAGGGGGAATGACATGACATGGGTACCTGCCTTCTGCCAGGTGCCTGCAGAGAAAGCCCATGAATTTACAGACAGTTCATATAACTGTGAGATTTTCCTCTCATTTACAGTGACACATGGCTATCTGTAGACATGTACGCTAGTGTAGTACATAAACACACACACACACACACTCATGCATATGGGGTGCCACTGTAGTCCATAAACTCACATGTACGTTCAATTGCATGATAGGTACATGAATGAACCATTATACCATTATCATAGGTATAGCATATCTAGACATAATCAAATGAACTGTGCCACACAAATATATACGTACTATTTCTATTTCTCTATATGTATATAACATATTTAGACAATAAAAAGACACATAAGGCTAAATGCATTTAAGACTAAAAACATAAACATGTCTCTGTGTGTATTCCACATACATGCACAACATCATTGTATTGTACCCATATGCTTTATACGATCTGGTCCCCAGCATCTCTCTGACTATATTCCCTATAATACTCTCCCTCCATCCTGAACATTCCAAGATACTCCTTGCTGTTCCATAATGTCAGGTCACATGCTCACCTCAGGGTCTTTGCACGGATGGCAACTGGCAAACCCTAGCCAGCAGCCCTCACATAGACTATTTTCTCACTTTCTATAAGTCTTTGTTCAAACATCAGCTTCTCAATGAAATCTACATAACACTCTATCCCTCTGTTTAAAATTGTAACCCACCCACTCCAGCCACATTTCTCATCTCAGTCCATAGTAGCACTTACCTTCTAAGATATCATATAATTTATTTATTATGTTTACTCTTTAACATCGTGCCCCCCCACCCCAGAATGTAATTTCTAGAAGGGGCAGGGATATTCGTCTGGTGTGTTCACAGACATATTCCAAGCATCTAGAACAGAGCCTGATTCATAGGAGACATTTGGTATATTTGTTGAATGAATGAATGAATGAATAGATATATTCGTATATGAATATGTAAATATTTGTAAATCAACATATATGTATATATGCTTGCTGGACCATATCCATATAACAAGAGTGGCAACATCCATCCCTATAAAAAATGTGCATTGTGGCATAATCTGAATACATGTATATACATGTGTGTGTGTGTATGTTCAAAGAAACTGAGACACATTGGTAAGGGGTGTGTGTATGTGTGTGTATGTGGGTGTGTGTGTACTGAAAGTATTTGCTCCTGTTAACTGTGCTTAGCAAAATTCACATTAGGGTGTGGAAAGAGTTGGATCTCATGACTCTCTGTGAGCCCAGCTACAGGAACCCATCATTACAATCCATAGAGAGATAAGTTCAGGGTGATAAGTTTTGGAAAAGAAACTTACTGGACCCTGGGACACAGATTTTGGACTACGAGAACTACGTTAGTTCTTAGAACCTAAAGGTTACGCATTTAGCTCTGTCTTCTGTTAAGCTTGATAACTAACACAGAATTTCAACTTTGAAAACTTTGCCATAAGGTGAGCTAGAGGAACAAGGCAGAACAGCTTTTACTGCTTTAGATCTGGGCTCAAATATATCTCTCTCTTTCGAGATTTCCATCATGTTCAACCTGGGGAATATGAACAAGATGGGAAGTTTAAGTCAGAAGCCTTGACTTTTGGAGATTAGAGAAAATAGAAAAAGTCACATACTTCTCTGCTTCCCTCATCACTAACTAACTCTGTGTCTGTGTGTTTGTGTGTATGTGCGTGCATGTAAGCATGTGTATAATGGGGTAGGAAATGTTTAAGAGATAGTTTGATTTTTTCCACTAATGTAACAAAGAAACCAAGTCCAGATCTGAGCCTCCCTCAAGGAGTTGGATAGATGCAGCCCATCAGAGACTCAGGGTACCCCTGAGGCTCCTTGAGAGTCTTCTGGAACTACCAGAATTTGAATTGTCCTATCTGGCTTTCTGACTGCCTTGTGACTTCTCTAGAGACGTGGCAAATTTCCAGGTCCTAATCTCCCTCACATCCTTTGCTCTTTGACCTAAAAATATCTATGAGACATAGCTATGGTGACCATATAATTTATTGGCCAAACTGAGACCCTTTGGAGAGTAACGGAGACTGTATTGCTAGTTATGTCTCTTCTGCCTGTTCTTCCTCCTCTTCGTCTTGCTTCCTTACGTATTCACATGACTGTTGAGTATGTATTTTGTGCCAGCTACTGTGTGGGTCCTTAGGCATACAATGATCTGCAAAAATAACAGTATATGTCCTCATGGAGCTTTCGAGTTTAGTGAAAGAGAGGTGCTGACTCATTCTTTCAACAAGTAGTTCTTGAGTATCTACTGTATATTTGGTGCTATTTTAGACACTGGGACACAGCAGTGATCAAAAGAAATAAAGTCCCTGCCCTGCCCTTATGAAACTTAGAAACAGACATAAAGAAAAATGTCATTATAAACTATAATTCCTTCTCTGAAGCAAAGAGGTGCAATGCTAGGAAAATCAAACAACACCCGATTCTATTCTGGGGTCAGGAGCGACTCCTCTCAGGAAATGATATTTGAGTGAAGGGTTAACTAGATGAAGGAGAGCAAAAGGATAGAGAAAGAACCTTTGGGGCAGAGGAAAAGAGCATGTGCAAAGGTCTTGAGGCAAGAAGAAATATGGTGTCTTCAAGGAACCAGGAGATTGGAGTACAGATGCAGGGTGGAGGTGGGTGGTGGGTGACATGAGGTGAGTCTGGAGGAAGCAGGAACAGACCTCGTAGAACTTTGTAGGCTGCGGTAAGGCCCTACTTTCCACCTGGTCGCCCAGGGAGATGGTGTGTTCCTGAGATAGTTCCTGGGGTATTGCAGCAGCTTCCCAAAGTGCTCGGGAAGTTGAGCCTGAGTGTAGCCCCACAGACAGAGTCTAGGGCTCTGATAAGACACAGAGAACAGTCAGATGGCTTCCTGTGTGGTCACACACAGGACAGGAAGTGGCAGTGAGAACTGGTGGGACAGAGGAAACCTGTGGTCATGATAAAAAGATGCGGTCTCAGATGAACTGGTAGAGACCATGCCTGGGGGTACCGTTTATCTTCATGCATTTATTCAGTCATATTTGCTGAGCCCCTAGAAACCTTGTTAGGCAGTGAAGAATCAACCATTACCATGATAGATGCTATTTCCACCACCAAGGGAATTATATTCTACTTGACAGAATAGGTCTAGGCGCCATATTTTAAGAGGGACAGTGAAAACTAGAGTCTGGGCCTTACAAAAATGATAAAGAATCTAGACATCAGAGCCCATAGAGAGTTGAAGATTAAAGGTCAACACGGCGATTGTCTTTCTGTTCTCCGCAGGAGAGGGTGCAGGAGTATTCTGTCGTATTTCAGGAGGTGGGAGTTGAAGCAGGGGATAAGAGTTCTGAAGAGGTCTGTTCTGGTAAAAAATAAGCAAGAAGACTGTTTTCACGGTAGAAGAGTTTTGGGATACGGTAAGGTTCCCTTTCACAGGAAATGCTTCAGGTTCGATCTAGTGAGCATCCAGTATAGATACTGCTTCCAGGGCCAGAAGATGAGCTGAGAATTTTCAGTTTCCTAAGGGACCAAATGTACGCATATAATGTAGAAGAAGTAAACCCAAGAGTGGGGAGGTGAAATGAGGTGGTGAAGAGAAATGGTTAGTTGGGCAACACGGAAGGCTCAGGCTTCCCGGCTGTACCCTGAACCACTGGTGGTAGGTACTTCATTATTCAACGTGCCATCTCAGAGCTCTGGTAGGTAAAAGGATGTCCTCTCAGGTTTGGGAACAGAAAAATTGTCTGGTGCGACACCGTGCTGCTCTGTTAGCTCCTAGCCAAGTGGTCGATGGGAGGCAAATCTCTTGGATCTGGAGTCTTTCAACTATACAATTTTTTAGTTTTAAGTCTCGGATTCTATTAGGCAATGTTTAAGCAGTGGATTCTGATCCTTAATGAAAGTCTGGTGATAAGGTTCATCGAAGATTTTTGTTATCCCTGAGACTGCTCTTCACCTAAAGCCAAACCTTGAAAGAAATGTGTTGTGGAGTCACTTTGAGAAGGTAAATTCCTCCATCCTTAGTAATGGATAATCTGGCAGGGACGCTGTTAAAAGGATTTAGTGTTTGTGTGCTAATTTTAGATCCTTGGAAGAGCTGATGAGAGCAGCTATTATTATAGTTATCTCCATTTTAGAGGTGAGGAACCTGGTGCTCACAGAAGCAAGAGTTTTGTTCAATCATCTACAGAAAGGACTTGCATCAGTCTGGATAGACTGGATTACATGGCAGTAACAGGCAACCCCCAAATCTGTGGGATATCAAATAATACAAGTTTAATACCCTCTCATGCGAAGTGTGGAACTGAGGGTCCACTAGGAGGCCTGCTCTGCATCATCATGGTCCTCACTCTGGGACGCAGACTGACAGGGCAGCTGTAACTGGCGCATTGGCCATCACCATGACAACAAGAAACGAGAATTAACCAATTTTTAAATCTGCCGTTGAGAAGTGGCTCACCCGACTTGTGCTCATGTTTCATTGGTCAGACTTAGACCACAGCTAACTTTAAGTGGGTGGAAAATTCAGTCCAGCTTGGGAGAGGAACTGGACTATTTGTAAACGGCCCTAATGACTGCCAAAATGCTAGGGGTGGGATTCCAATTCATTTCCTCCATCCCAGCAAATCCATTTCCTTTTCTCTGAACTCATTGTCTCTTCATGCTAAGTGTGGAATCAAGACTGAGGTTGACATAAGCAGTCCTAGCTGGAAAACTAGCTGGAAAAATCCATTACTTGCTTGCTTCTCCGTTTTGTCTCTTGGTTTCTTTTTTTTCCCCTAGACCACAGCCTTTTGGATGTTAACATATGTCAGGTTCCTCCTTCCATGTGACAGTGTGGTCTGGCTGGGAGACATTGGACTAGGCTCCTCTGAGAAAATTAACTGTTATAAACCTTGTTATGTTTTCTTAAGTGAATTGTTCAAAGAGTTACCTGGAACACAAGTCCAAAGGAATGATAGCTATTCTCTCCATAGAGGAAACACATTTCATCTACCATTAAAACATGCTTCCAGCTCTACCACCAGCCTTCTCAATACATACATACATACATAAAAATTCATAAATACATAAAATTATTGGTGGGGGGAGACAGTGGAGGAAGTAATCCCAGAAACATTGTTATTTATTGTTCCCAAATGTCATCTTTGATCCTGTGGACACTGTGTCTTCAAGAATCTCTAGCCTAGACTACTATGTGCTGAGTTTTTTCAAATAACTTGAACTACTGCAGACAAGAGAATCCTAGAGTCCCTCATTTCTCCAATAAATTAATCCTAACATTCATAGCGGCATCAGAAGTGAGAGAAACAGTATCAGCTAAAAGAGAGAAATGAGATATTTATTAAGAAGTCACACAACAAAAATAATAAATAATCAGGTAAGCAGTAGTAAGAAGGAATCTCAGCAAAACCAAAAAATGTAAATGGTGATGATTTTTGACTGAAGTTTCTCTTCTCTGAACCTAGTGTATATAACTGGAGAGTTTTGAACCAATATCCTTTTTACTCTTTTGTGCCCTGGATGTTAAAGACATCTAGATAAAATGAACATATAGACAGAATTGTCAAGTCGGTAGATGATGTGTGTACTTGCTACACCTTGATTTATGGCCCCTTATGCCACAGAGCCCAATAGGTTGATGGGGAGAAGGAGAAAACATAAACTGATCAGGATCAATGCTTGGTGGTCTTACATATATTAACTTATTTAATACTATGCAATCCCTGCAAGTTAAGTGTTACTATCCAGTGAGGAAGGGAAACAAGGATCAAAGAGATTTAAGAGCTTTCTTAGGAATACACAATTGGCAGAGCAAAAATTCAAACCCAGATCTGGCTGACTCTCAGATGCAAGCTTTTTTTTTTTTTTAAACATGAATTGCTTCCTCTTGCTGACCATAGGGCTCATACCTGAGAGGACTAGCTAATGATTTAACCAAATTGTAATTCCCTAGAGAAATGCCAACAAGGGCTAAAACTGGGCAGCCCCATCATGCAAGGTGGTACAATCCACTGGCTGTGGTTGGAGCATAGGTAGTATATGGTAGCATTCTGGATGCAGCTGATCGTTTGCCACGGAGGAGGGTGTTGGAACATATTTCTATTGTGAATGTGTGCTGTACACAATTTGCACAGCTGTATATGGCACTGTTCCCTGGACGAAAGGTTTAGAAATGTGGACAGCACTTAGCTTTCCATAGATGGGTGTAGGCAAGCGTTAGCATGGAATCCAGGACCCAGCCAGGCCTGCTGGGCTGAGAGCTGGACTCCATTACCAACAAGTAAGAAAGTGCTAGTTAGCAAAGAGAATCCAAATGTCTTCATACACACTAAGTAAACACATGTAATATAAGGACCCAACATTTCAAAGTCGATCAATCATTGCTAGAGATAGGCAGAATGTTTAATTACTTGGGATTACAACTCTGTAGATGGGACAATGGCCAAAATAAATGACCTGCTAAGCTTCTTGGATATGGTGACGTCTGAGCTTAGTCTTGAAGGACATATGTGAGTTAGCTCTGAAAGGTCGGGAAGGACACTTCAGTAAAAGTGAGTGGTATGTGCAAAAGCAGAGAAACAAAAAGAAGGTACTCCCCATCCCAAGAATATGTATTTCAGCGTGGTTAAAAGAAGTAGCACTGAGATATGACCCTGAAAAGGAGACAGGAACCAGATCACGAAGGGCCTTTTATGCTATGCTAAAGAGTTCCAACCTTATCCAAGGGCAAGAAGAGTCCACGAAGTGTTTTAAATAGAGGAATACCATAAGCAGACCTGTAGTTTAGGTAGACACCGTGGCCATAGGAAACAGATTGTTGGAGGCAAAGGAGGGGGACAGAGATTGGGACAGAAAGATCAGTTGGAAACTTGCAGAAATCCAGCCCCCAAATGGAGCAAGGCAGGAGGTTATGGGTAAGGAATAAGGAAAAGGACAAAAGAATCTTTAAGTAATAGTCCCATAGAACTTGGTAGTTTACAGGATGTGGGGTGGGGAGGGAGAATAGAAGTCAAGGATGAAGCCCTCGTTTCTGGGAGCATGAGAGGGTGGTACGTTCAAGCAAATGAGGAATAAAGGAGGAGGAGCAGGTTGGGGATTAGAAGAAGGGATGTGCTAAGTTTAGACGGGGGTACATCCCCCAATCTGAGATTCCTTGGGGACATCCAGTGAAGACATGCCATGGGACGTCACGCGTATGAGTCTGTTGCCCAGGAGAGAGGTGTGGGATTTGTATTCCCCGGATTGAGTTGGGACTCATCCAAGCACGAGCCATGGTTGAAGCCACAGGGGTAGTGAGATACATTCAGAAAGAGCAAAGCAAATTGAGAAGATAGCCAAGGACATGACCCTGGGGAATATCAGTGTGTGCAGTTTGGGCAGCGAAGGAGAATTCTGGCGCATTAGATATAGAGGAACGATCAGAGAAAGAGCAGAAAGGCCACGGAAGTGGAGTGTAATGTAATGCAAGGGAAGTGAGAGAGCCAAGGAAGGCACGTGCAACAGAATTAGATGCTACGGAGAAGGCAAGTCGTATAAGGACTAAATCATTTTAAGTGAAGCTGATGATGATCGAAGCCACACGACAGGGAGTTAAGTATGAGGTGCAGACAGGGAGTGTAGACTATTCTCCAACTTGAGTCTAAGGACATTTATTAAATACAAAATAAGTATGTAAATTCCCACACGATAGTAACTATTCCTTTTTCAGCCAACAGTTGCCCCTTGCAAGTTCTCTGTCTGTTCCACCAGGACCCCAGATATTCCCAGCTCAGAGGCATCAACTCCTGGGAGCTCTTTGAAGGAAGAGTCCATGTGAGGGGAAAATGTAAGAAAGGTTGTCTCTAAAAGGTTGAGTGTTTTCTGCCCCCCTCCCCCAAGATGGAAGAAAATGGAGCATGCTTCTATAATACTAGCAATGAAATACGTTTGTTGTCATTAAAACCTGAGGTAGATTTACCTGTCATTCCTACAATCCTCATAGCTATGAGGGAAAGATATTATCACTCGTGTTCCTGCTTCCTCATCTACCAAATTCAAGTGGGAAAATAGGTTTCCAAAATTGTAATTTAATGTTAGTAACTATGTAAAATAAAAAGTTGACTTCTGCTTCTATCAAAAACAATCATATTTATGTTTAAGAAGTGAACAGCTGTTTGTAAGAAAGTTCTTTAATAAATAAAAAATTTAAAGCTACTTTTAAAGATTATTTAGTTATGAAGCTTCAACTATTTGATTTTGGAAAAAGATTATTATTCTTTTTCTCTGACCATGATTATCCTTGGCTAATCTAAAGAAATAGATTAAGAACCAGGAACAATTGCCCGTCCCCATCCCTATCCTTATACATCGGTCATTGTTGTAGGGAATGTACCTTAGGGAGAGAGTCTCTTCTTGGGCAAAGTGTCAACCTACCAGAGTCTTGGTTTCTTCATCTTTAAATGGAGAGAATTATCTTTACCTTATGAGATTGTTATGAGAATTAGAAAATTAACACAGCACCCGACACATAGGTGTTTCATAGATGGCAGCTCTACTAAATGCTCATGTTGAGATTAATTGCTCACAATAAAGTGAAAATCTTAGCTTTATAATGGAGTGATCGAATTTAGCATCACCAATCACAGAACAGGCTGACATTATGTGTTTCTGAAGGAATATGGAATACTCGGCATCACCATTGAAACATTCTTGCAAAATACCATATTTAGCTTGAATCGAATCAAGTTTCTAGTCTTCGCTTCTAGGTTAGAGGAAACACAGGTAATTGAGGAAGCAGTTAAATGACACCACAAAGAAACCATGAGACAAATTCAGAATGTGGATATTTTAATGACAACTGACATGGTATCTCCAAAAAGTGTCATGATACAAAGTTTGTGTGGGGACTTTTGTAGAGTAGAAGAGACAAAAGTGACCTAACAATCAAACAAAATGTAGGAGCCCTCATGGATCCTGATTTTTAAAAAATCCATAAAATATAATTTGGGATCAGTTTGGAAAATTTTTAATATAGACTAGTCATTAAATGAAGATTATTTTCTGGATGAAATGGTGGTATTGAGGTTATGTAGACTAATGCTTTTATTTTTAGGGGATGCAGGTTGGAATATTTAGGGGTAAAGAGTCATAGTGTTTATGAATTATTTTCAGCAAAAAATAAACACATATATGTATAGATAGGGGTATAAACTAAATACAGCAAGATGTTAATTATTGAGTCTAGATGGTGCGTATATTAGTGCTCATACAATTCTTTCAACTTTTCTGTGTGCTCAAAAATTTGATAATAAATATTCAGAAGAGAAATGGAAAGGAAATTACTTAGTAAGATGACGACGGCCAAACTGACTTAATCAAAAGCAGCAAATTTAGCAACAGAATCTCGGCACACTATCCATAGCATGGAAGAAAAGTTTTTGTATATTTTTATATGAACATGGAATGCTAAAAATAAAATATAGATAAAATGTAAACAGTTTATTATGTACTCTAAGCAATTTCATAAATTATTTAAATAAAAATACATTCAGGAAGCTAAGGGTTTATCTGGCACTAACTTGAACTTCTTGAATTTGCTAATACTGAGAACTAACCAGGTGATAATAACTATTGCTCCCTCTTTTGGAGAAGAATGTAGATCTGTCTCACTTTTATTTTTTTCTCTTTTGGGTTCTGACCATTGTAGCAAGGGTGGGCAGAAATTTTTCATCCATCCCTCCATCCATTTATCCATCATTCATTTATTCTAGTCACTGAGTTCTAGGGATACGGAGATGGAGAAGCCCACTGCATAGTGTGAAAAACGAGCATTTGCATGAATAATCACAATGCAGCATTATAGGGGGATTAGGAAAGGCTATAAAAAGTGCTTTAGGATATTAAAGAAGGGAATATCCAACTCTGGCAAGGAAAGTTTGAGAAAGTTGAATTTGAGTTAGTTAATAGGAGAAAGCAAGGGACAAATCAAATGCACTTCTTTTTTAGAACTCCATTTGAATTTATCTACAGACTTTCAATTTATACCTATTAAAAAGTTTTGGTTCTTGTACCATTTCACAGAAAACATAAGACTTAGTGGGAATTTCTAGAGGTCCTTCTCTATATAGCTCTCTTCTTTCTAGTACCTTGCCTGGCAAATTCTAGCTGCCATAGCAGCCCTGAATTCTGATCTACGTTTCCTGTTGCCCAGGGAGACTGATGCTTTCTGTTTGGCTCCACTTCTGTGAGCAGAAGTTTAAAAAATACTCCCACGCAGAAACCTAGGATGAATGTGGAGCTCACCTTATGTGTTTCCCTGCTCTCAGAATTAGAGTCCTGTACTCTGCTGTGCAATGCCTGAAAACAGCTGCTTCGTGTATTTGTCCCATTTTAGAGTTGCTTACAATGGGACAGTGAGAATGATACCCATTAATTCATCATGGTTGAACTCCATGACTATTTAAAAGGTCACAGGAGAGTATTGTCAAGCCCATGTTATAAGGTACAGAGAAGATATATCTAAAATATATATACATACATATTATATGCATGTCACTGTATCACTGCATATCAATAAATATCTATATAGAGTGATATATACAAAAAATATATGTATAGACCATGTGTTATTTTACATTTCCCTCAATGCATTCTTTCAGAAAGATGTTTTAAAAGGGTCCTATTTATTCTTCACTCAATTTAAACCAGTTTGTAGACATAAAAGACCAACTTACCAATTTGGGAGAATTTGTCAGTGGGGCCTCCAGGACTATGGATAACATCTAAACCCCCAGTGGCATTGTAGTTAAGCCTTCCTCACCCTCTGCCCTCATTTCCTGTTATTTCATATCCCATCCCAACCCCTGTACCATTTAAGGCCCCTAGAAATCTACTTGTGATTTCCTAAATATATCATACTCTTTCACACCTCCATGCCTTGCATATGCCATTGTCTCTGCTTGGTATGTCCTTCATTTCTCCTTTTTTTTTTTTTTTTTTAAAGATAACTGTTTCACCTTTTCTTCAAAGACTGTTTATTTTCCACCAGAAAAACTAATTATCCTTCCTTATTGCTGCCATAGCTTTAAATTCTTTCCTCTAATATGTCATTTATCTCAGTGTCTTGAAATTATATCTTTATGTATCCATCTCCCTACATCGCATCCCCATTAGACCATAAAATTAGAGTCGGATCATGTCTTATTAATTGGTGTACATTCCCATCACATTCGCAGTACCTGGAACATAGTAGATTCTCCATGAATGTGTGCTAATTAGATGAATTAGTAAATATACATATGGTGAAATGAAAATAGATGTTGCTACTTTCTAATGATAATACTCCTAACCCCTGGACAGTAGGATCTAAAGACCAAGTCACATGCTTCCCAAGCTGTCCAACATTCACTCTTTTGTCTCCGGGTGCAGATCTGAATTGTATCATTTCTCAAAGACCATTAAGAAGCCTTCAGAGAAAGCACGAAAAATTACCGCCAGTGCCGGTTTGCAATAATGTCCTTTTGTTCTCAGATAGTCTCCAGTTGACAGTTATCAAGGTTGTTCTAATTTGTGTCAAACGGGCCATCTACAGGGAACATTTTGGAATAGGGAAGGTTCAAGAGACAGAAAAAAAAGTAATGAATATAAAGTGTAAATGCCATAGTAAAGTAATAGAGACATATAATAACATCAAGGGAAATTTGACCTTCTGGCCAGAAACTCGATCGTGAACCAATTGGAGAACTTTAGAAAATTGGATCAGCCTCAATAGTCACAGAGTAAACATGGGAAGTGCAATCCAGTCTTATTAAACATAATGCACACTTAATGCATAATTTTACTGCAACCAATTTCATGCTGCTGCTTTAAGTGAAGCTGGGTTTACTTCCATTGCACCAGTCCACTACCATTAGTGCCCCTTAAGAGAACAGCAAGGCCAGTAAACTGTTACTGAGCTGATCTCTTCCTCAGCCCGTACTTTCTGCTCCATAAATTCACCCTGCTCCCACTGCTTGTACTGAGATCTTGTCTCCATTCAGAACATGGCTTTTGAAACACTACACTATTTTGGCAAGTTGTTTGCATATGGGAATGTTAGAGCATTTCCATTTTATGCCAGCATGGAAAGCAGTGAACCTTTGTCATGGTAGAATGTTTGTTGAATCCTAGACCCAAGACCTAGGGTTCCTATTGTCTGTACATTCAGTCTGGGACAGAGGTAGCCTCTGCTCTGTGATAAGAAGGGAAATGTGATTATGAACCAAATAAAAAAAAAAGAGAGAGAATAAAACCCACAATATGCCTCTTCTTCACATCTTGAGGCAAATTTTTTCCTGTCAATGTTAATTTTGTAAGATATGTCCTCAAATTGTTATGTTTGTCTTGCTCTGGGGTCTGGTCTTCATATGTCTAAGTATAATGGGATAAGGTGAGATGCTAAGGAGAGATTATAAAGTCCAAAGCCTGATTACTGATTTTGGGGTCCCAGTTCCGCTGTTACCTGTGTGTGCACTCAGGAGATCATGACACCTCTCTCAGCCTCTTTCTTCATCTCTAAGATGAAGTCCATAGTCATCTTGCGAGCAGTAGTTGAGGGCAGCCTGCCAAAGTACTTTGTAAGCTTAAAAGTGGTTTGCACATGTTATTGGAATGAAAGAAAAAACATCAAATGTGTTAAGTTATGAGCAAACAAAATCCTGGAAAAGCCACGCATCTTCCTGTAACCTAATAGACATTAGATTTCTAAAGACACCTAAAAGTGTATTGGATGCCTTTTAATTCTTCCACAGAATTCTGAATTCACCTCTCCAAAAACAAAATCTACATAAAATTTTTGTGTGGAAACAAAATTTCTGAAAAAATTTTCCATCTGCTATGAGGTGAGAAAGCAGATAGTACCAAAGTCTATGAACATAGGCAACAGCAGCAGAAGAGCTTCAGAGATTTCCGGGGCTCTTTAAATCTCGTACAAAGCTTTGCTTTCCCCTTGAACAGCTCACTCACCACAGGACTCCCTTGAACGCGCCTCTCTGCAGGAGCCGTGGAGAGCTCTGGCACTGGGGTTTGTAGAGGCCTCGTAAGAAGTACTCTCAAGGAGGCCACGGGAGATCCAGAAAGAACAAGACTCATCTGCATTCTGAATTCTGGATTCATCTGTATTTCAAAGAACATCTATAGAGGAAGGCAACTGCTTCCGGATAGTTAAACATTAAGGCCAGTCAGAGTTTCCTACAATTTCCAAAATCTACCTAGTGTTGTAAAGGGAACAGTGTTCGGTTGTGCGTCACGCTATGGCTGTTCAAAAACAATAAGCGAAGCCGCTCCAGCGTAGCAGAGGATTGGGGCTGTGCCACTGGGGGAACTGAGGCTGGTCTGGGGAAGGGCAGAGGCAGCATAGGCTACAAATTCCCTTTGCTTCTGAGATCACCAACATTCTTACATTGTTTTGTTTGTTTTTTTAATTCTTTATATGTGTACTCTGTCCATTTCCAGATGGAATTGGAGGTTCATTGATTTGTTCACCAATAAACACCAGCAGAACCCAGGATGCTGTTAGCTGGTCCTGTGCTAGGCCCCCAGGATACAGAGAGGATGCTTCACTGAAGGATTTATAATCTATCAAAGAAACAATCCAGACCTGAAAGCAGCATAATAGAAGATAGGGTACAATTAAGACCCCAGAGAGAGAGATGAAATTCAAGGTTAGAGAAGTTCAGAGGAGAGATTGGTCATCCCAGCTGAAAAGATATTTATTTTGTACTATATCAAAATTAGTTATTATTACTCTATTATTATGATTATTAATATTATTATTATATAATCTTTAAAAATCCTTCCCAGATTTAAAGCATAATGTTTTAAAAATCTGGGCAGCACACATCACCTGCTGTAGGGCGCATCAAGTTATCTACCAAATGTATGGCACCCATAGCGTGATGTACCAAAGCTCAATGTTCAGTATGTTAGGAATGCAGTTGTAACTGGCGGGTACAGTTTAAGATGACCCCTGACATTAAGTGATGGGTTGAAAGGGCCATGTGAATCTGGCATTTCAATCAATCTATTCTTCATTGAAGAGGTGGCCCGCTTACCTTCGGGTCATTTTTTCTGCATTCTTGGACATCATTGTCCTTCTTTACTTCCATGTGGTAACTCGACGTTTAACATTTGCTACCTTACTTCTCTCTCTCCTCCTCCGTTCCCTCCTCTTTATTCTCTTTCTTCTTCTCCTCTTCTTCCTTTTTCTCCCCCTCCTCCTTCTTTACATCTTTAAATTGAGATATAATTCAAATATCACCATTCACCATTTGAAGTGTACAACTCACTGGTTTTCAGTATATTCTTAAAGTTGTACAGCCATCACCACTATCTAAATCCTTCACCCTCTGAAAAGAAACCCCATAACTCTCAGCCATGACTTCCCTGCCTCCCACAAACTCCTCTTTGCGCTTCCCTAACCCCAGTCCTAAGCAACCACTGGAAACCTTTGTCTCTATGGGTTTGCCTTTTCCAGATATTTCATGTAAATGGAATCGTACAATATGTGGTCTTTTATGCTGCCTCGTTTCATTTAGCATAACGTTTTCTGTGTTCATCCATGTCGTAACACGTATCCTTTGTATGGTTGAGTAATATTCCTTTGTATGAATATACCACATTTTGGTTATCCATTCATCAATTGATTGACATTTGGGTCGTTTCCACTTCAGGTTATTATGAATAATGCTACTATAAATATTTGTAGACAGGTTTTCCTGTGGACATAACGTTTTTATTTCTCTTTGTTATATACATAAGAGTGGAATTACTAGGTCGTACGGCAAGTCTATGTTTAACATTTTGAGGAACTGTCAGATTGTTTCCCAAAACAGCTACACCATTTTCCATTCCCACCAGCCATATGTGTAAGTTATAATTTCTGTTCGTCCTGGTCAACATGTGCTCTTGTTCGTCATTTAGATTATAGCCACCCTAGTGGGTATGACATGGTATCTCATTGTGGGTTTTGTTTGCATTTCCCTAATGGCTAATGATACTGAGTAATCTTTCATGAGCTTATCGGCCATTTGTATATCTTATTTGGAGAAAAGTTCTTTGCCCTCTTTTGATTATTGAGTGATAAGAATTCTCAATATATTCCAGATAAAAGTTTCTTATCAAATATATCATTTGTAAATATTTTCTTCCATTCTTTGTGTTGTCTTTTCACTTTCTTGATGTCCTTGGAAGCACTAATGGTTTTACTTTCAGTGAAGTCCAGTTTTTCTATTTTTTGCTTTAGTCACTGTGCTTTTGGTGGTATACCTAAAAAAAAGGCTTTGCTTAACCCAGGGACACCAAGATTTACTTTAATGTTCTCTCCTAAGAGTTTTATAGTTTTAAGCTTCTACATTTAGGTCTCTGATCCATTTTGAGTTGATTTTTGTATATGGTCTGGGGTAGAGGCACAACTTCATTTTCTGCCTGTGGATATCCAAGTGTCCCAACATCATTTGTTGAAAAGACTACTGTCTCCCCATTGAATGGTCTTTGAACCTTTGTCAAAAATTCACTTCACTTCTTGATCAGTACAAGACATCCACAGTGGAGACTTGAGAGAAAACTACCACATTATTCTAGACAAGGGAATAAAAGAAGTCTGGGCATCTAGATAACCCTGATAATTGTGTGTTGCTGTAAGATTGGAGGAAAAATGATTAATCCAGGAGTAATAAGCAAAAGAAAATATGGCAATATTACATGAGTCCAATTGTTTTTCCTATCCTTCTCTACTAATACTAAGTGTGTGCTACAGGCTAGAGATTGGCAAAGATCTTAGAGATCTGATAGCAATATACAGAGTTAATGTTTCTCATTAGACAGAACGCTTGGAGTTTTTTTGGGGGGTGTATGTGCAAATCTGGGAGGAGTACACATTTCAGAGGCATTGAATAAGGACACAGGAAGGAAGGAAACCTCTCTCTCTCCGTCAGCATCCATGGGTGGACAATATGGGCATTCATAGACTCAGATGGCCTAGCATCACAGGCATAATGCTTTTTGTTTTGTTTTTTTACATATTTATATATGTTTATTTGACATGTTTATTAGGCATGATGATTACAACAAACATATCCTTTGTTTTTTGGGGTTTTTTTCAGCCATAGTTTATTCTTGAAAAGATGATTAAGGAAGGTAAGATTATAATTTCTTATTTTAACAAAAAGAAATATCTTTGCCAAAAATAAAACTGCTACATTAACATTTTTAGATAATTCTACATTATAAAAGGAATGAGAATTATTTCATATTCTTTGTGTGATTTTACTTTTCTGGTCACACACTACTGGTGAGGGACTGTAATATGAAAAATTAGTTCTCCCTCAATAGAGTAGAGCAATGGTAAAGAATATTGCTCAAGAGTGCTCATCCCCAGAACATGACTTTGATACCTACTTTCACATTTCCATTTGAGTTAGGGTTATGGTTAATGATTGGGCACCTTTACGTGCTAAAAGAAATATATTTTGCATTTTATGTAAACGACCTAGTTCTTAAACATAATTAATTTAAGTAGTACTTTGAAAAACATGCAATACAATGCAAAAAACCTTTTTAAAAATTAGTTTCGTTGAAAGAAATGTGTAATTTTTTAATATAGGAGGAAACCTAAAAATACTAACTCCTTTAGTCAAAGAAAATATGAGTCTTGGAATTTCTCATTTGGTACCTTTTATAAGTACTTTAATTCTTTTCATTTCATTGATATATTTATCTCTGTTTAATTTTTTTGTCATTGATTTTTACTTTTTACTGTGAAAAAAATTTTTTTTGATTTTAATTTAATTTAATTTATTTATTTTTATACAGCAGGTTCTTATTATCTGTTTTATACACATCAGTGTATACGTGTCAATCCCAATCTCCCAATTCATCACACCACCACACCCACCCCCCACACCCCGCTTTCCCCCCTTGGTGTCCATACGTTTGTTCTCTACATCTGGGTCTCTATTTCTGCCTTGCAAACCAGTTCATCTGTACAATTTTTCGAGATTCCACATATATGCGTTAAAATACGATACTTGTTTTTCTCTTTCTGACTTACTTCGCTCTGTATGACAGTCTCTAGGTCCATCCACGTCTCTACAAATGACCCAGTTTCATTCTCTTTTATGGCTGAGTAACATTCCATTGTATATATGTACCACATCTTCTTTATCCATTCATCTGTCGATGGGCATTTAGGTTGCTTCCATGATCTGGCTATTGTAAACAGTGCTGCAATGAACATTGCATTGAACATTGCATTGAACAATGAACATTGAGGTGCATGTGTCTTTTTGAATTACGGTTTTCTCTGGGTATATGCCCAGTAGTGGGAATGCTGGGTCATATGCTAATTCTATTTTAGTTTTTTAAGGAACATCCATACTGTTCTCCATAGTGGCTGAATCAATTTACATTCCCACCAACAGTGCAGGAGGATTCCCTTTTCTCCACACCCTCTCCAACATTTGTTGCTTGTAGATTTTCTGATGATGCCCATTCTAACCGGTGTGAGCTGACACCTCATTGTAGTTTTGATTTGCATTTCTCTAATAATTAGTAATGTTGAGCATCTTTTCATGTGCCTCTTGGCTATCTGGATGTGTTCTGTGGAGAAATGTCTATTTAGGTCTTCTGTCCATTTTTGGATTGGATTGTTTGTTTTTTTGATATTGAGCTGGATGAGCTGTTTATATATTTTGGAGATTAATCCTTTGTCCATTGATTCATTTGCAAATATTTTCTCCCATTCTGAGAGTTGTCTTTTCGTCTTGTGTATAGTTTCCTTTGCTTTGCAAAAGCTTTTACATTTCATTAGGTCCCATTTGTTTATTTTTGTTTTTATTTTCATTACTCTAGGAGGTGGGTCAAAAAAAATTTTGCTGTGATTTATGTCAAAGAGTGTTCTTCCTATGTTTTCCTCTAAGAGTTTTATAGTGTCTGGCCTTACATTTAGGTCTTTAATCCATTTTGAGTTTATTTTTGTGTATGGTGTTAGGGAGTGTTCTAATTTCATTCTTTTACATGTAGCTGTCCAGTTTTCCCAGCACCACTTATTGAAGAGACTGCCTTTTCTCCATCATATGTTCTTGTCTCCTTTGTTGTAGATTAATTGACCATAGGTGTGTGTGTTTATTTCTGACTTTCTATCCTGTTCCATTGATCTATATTTCTGTTTTTGTGCCAGTACCATACTGTATTGATTACTTTAGCTTTGTAGTACAGTTTGAAGTGAGGGAGTCTGATTCCTCCAGCTCCATTTTTTCCCCTCAGGTTTGCTTTTGGTATTCCAGGTCTTTTGTGTCTCCATCAGATTTTAAGATATTTTGTTATACTTCTGTAAAGCAAATTGCCATTGGTAGTTTGATAGGGATTGCACTGTAGCTTGCTTTGGGTAGTATAGTCATTTTCACAATATTGATTCTTGCAATTCAAGAACATGGTATATCTCTCCATCTGTTTGTATCATGTTTAATTTCTTTCATCAGTGTCTTATAGTTTTCTGAGTACAGGTCTTTTACAGGTAGGTTTATTCCTAGGTATTTTATTCTTTTTGTTGCAATGGTGAATGGGATTGTTTCCTTAACTTCTCTTTTGGATCTTTCATTGTTAGTGTATAGGAATGCAAGAGATTTCTGTGCATTAATTTTTTATCCTGAAACTACCAAATTCATTGATTAGCTTTAGTAGCTTTCTGGTGGCATCTTTAGGATTCTGTATGTATATCATGTAATCTGAAAACAGTGACAGCTTTACTTCTTCTTTTCCAATTTGTATTCCTTTTATTTCTTTTTCATCTCTGATTGCCATGGCTAGGACTTCCAAAACTATGTTGAATGATAGTGGCAAGAGTGGACATCCTTGTCTTGTTCCTGATCTTAGAGGAAATGCTTTCAGTTTTTCAACATTGAGAATGATGTTTTCTGTGGCTTTGTCGTATATTGCCTTTATTATATTGAGGTCGGTTCCCTCTATGCCTGCTTTCTGGAGAGTTTTTTTTTTTAATTATAAATGGGTGTTGAATTTTGTTAAAAGCTTTTTCTGCATCTGTTGAGATGATCATATGGTTTTTATCCTTCAGTTTGTTAATATGGTATATCACATTGATTGATTTGCATATAGTGAAGAATCCTTGCATCCCTGGGATAAATCCCACTTGATCATGTTGTATGGTTCTTTTCATATGTTGTTGGATTCTGTTTGCTAGTATTTTGTGGAGGATTTTTGCATCTATATTCATCAGTGATATTGGTCTGTAGTTTTCTTTTTTTGTAGTATCTTTGTCTGATTTTGGTATCAGGGTGATGATGGCCTCATAGAATGAGTTTGGGAGTGTTCCTTCTTCTGCAGTTCTTTGGAAGAGTTTGAGAAGGATGGGTGTTAGCTCTTCTCTAAATGTTTGATAGAATTTACCAGTGAAGCCATCTGGTCCTGGAATTTTGTTTGTTGGATGATTTTTAATCACAGACTCAATTTCAGTGCTTGTGATTGGTCTGTTTATATTTTCTCTTTCTTCCTGGTTCAGTCTCAGAAGGTTGTGCCTTTCTAAGAATTTGTCCATTTCTACCAGGTTGTCCATTTTATTGGCATAGAGTTGCTTGTAGTAGTCTCTTACGATGCTTTGTATTTCTGCAGTGTCAGTTGTTACTTCTCCTTTTTCATTTCTAATTTTATTGATTTGAGTCCTCTCCCTCTTTTTCTTGATGAGTCTGGCTAAAGGTTTATCAATTTTGTTTATCTTCTCAAAGAACCAGCTTTTGGTTTTATTGATCTTTGCTATTGCTTTCTTTGTTTCTCTTTCATTTATTTCTACTCTGATCTTTATAATTTCTTTCCTTCTACTAACTTTGGGTTTTGTTTATTTTTCTTTCTCTAGTTCCTTTAGGTGTAAGGTTAGCTTGTTTATTTGAGACTTTTCTTATTTCTTGAGGTAGGATTGTATTGCCATAAAATTCCCTCTTAGAACTGCTTCTGCAGCATCCCATATGTTTTGGATCATTGTGTTTTTGTTATCATTTGCCTCTAGGTATTTTTTTATTTCCTCTTTGATTTCTTCAGTGATCTCTTGGTTATTTAGTAACGTATTGTTTAGCCTCCATGTGTTTGTGTTTTTTATGTTTTCTCCCCTGTAATTGATTTCTAATGCCATAGGGTTGTGCTTGGAAAAGATGTTTGGTGATTTCAGTTTTCGTAAATTTACCGAGGCTTGATTTGTGACCCAAGATGTGATCTATCCTGGAGAATGTTCCGCGTGCACTTGAGAAGAAAGTTTAATATGCTGTTTTTGGATGGAATGTCCTATAAATATCAATTAAATCTATCTGGTCTATTGTGTCATTTAAAGCTAGTGTTTCCTTATTAATTTTCTGTCCATATGATTTGTCCCTTTATATAAGTGAGGTGTTAAATTCCCCTACTATTATTGTGTTACTGTCAATTTTCTCTTTTATAGCTGTTAGCATTTGCCTTATATATTGAGGTGCTCCTATGTTGGGTTCATATATATTTATAATTGTTATATCTTCTTCTTGGATTGATCCTTTGATCATTATGTAGTGTCCTTCCTTGTTTGTCTCTTATAACATTCTTTATTTTAAAGTCTACTTTATCTGATATGAGTATTGCTACTCCAGCTTTCTTTTGGTTTCCGTTTGCATGGAATATCTTTTTCCATCCCCTCACTTTCAGTCTGTATATGTCCCTAGGTCTGAAGTTGGTTTCTTGTAGACAGCATATAGATGGGTCTTGTTTTTGTATCCATTCAGTGAGCTTGTGTCTTTTGGTTGGAGCATTTAATCCATCCATAGTTAAGGTAATTTTCAATATGTATGTTCCTATTACCATTTTCTTAATTGTTTTGGGTTTGTTTTTGTAGGTCCTTTTCTTCTCTTGTGTTTCCCACTTAGGGAAGTGCCTTTAGCATTTGTTGTAGAGCTGGTTTTGTGATGCTGAATTCTCTTTGCTTTTGCTTGTCTGTAAAGCTTTTGATTTCTCAGTTGAATCTGAATGAGATCCTTGCCGGTTAGAGTAATCTTGGTTGTAGGTTCTTCCTTTTCATCACTTTAAATATATCATGTCACTGCCTTATGGCTTGTAGAGTGTCTGCTGAGTAATCAGCTTTTAACCTTATGGGAGTTCCCTTGTATGTTATTTGTCATTTTTCCCTTGTTGCTTTTAATAAGTTTTCTTTGTCTTTAATTTCTGTTAGTTTGATTACTATGTGTCTTGGTGTGTTTCTCCTTGGGTTTATCCTGCCTTGCACTCTCTGCACTTCCTGGACTTGGGTGGCTATTTCCTTTCCCATGTTAGGGAAGTTTTCAATGATAATCTCTTTAAATATTTTTTCGGGTCCTTTCTCTCTCTCTTCTCCTTCTGGGACCCCTATAATGCAAATGTTGGTGCGTTTAATGTTGTCCCAGAGGTCTCTTTGCCTGTCTTCATTTCTTTTCATTCTTTTTTCTTTATTTTGTTCCACAGCAGTGATTTCCACCATTCTGTCTTCCGTTCTTCTGCCTCAGTTATTCTGCTATTGATTCCTTCTAGTGTATTTTTCATATCAGTTATTGTGTTTTTCATCTCTGTTTGTTTGTTCTTTAATTCTTCTAGGTCTTTGCTAAACATTTCTTACATCTTCTTGATCTTTGCCTCCATTCTTTTTCTGAGGTCCTGGATCATCTTCACTATCATTATTCTGAATTCTTTTTCTGGGAGGTTCCCTATCTCCGCTTCATTTAGGTTTTTTTGTGGAGTTTTATCTGGTTCCTTCATCTGGTTCATAGTCCTCTGCCTTTTCATTTTGTCTGTCTATGAAGATGGTTGTCATTCCACAGGCTGCAGGACTGTAGTTCTTCTTGCTTCTGCTGTCTGCCCTAACATACCCTTTTTAAATTAATTATCTATCTTTCTATATTCTTGTCCAAAGATTGACTATCAAGGGGGTATGGGCAAGACTCCACTTGTTCTGCCTAACCGACATTCCTGGGACTGCTGGAAGCAGCCTTCTGGAAGTGCGAAGTTTGTGTGTGTGTGGCTGATGATAGCTTAAGACATGCACATGTTGCTGTTGAACTTTGGAAAAGCTGATTTCAAATGAAGACTAGCCATAATTCCACAACCTGCCTCTCAGAGTGTGGAAGGTGGGAAGAGAAAGTGAAGCAAGTCTTAAACAGGCAGTTCTGACTGTAAATCTATGGGGCAGCCCAAGTGGGAGAGATTCTAAGAGCAAAGACGGCTGTAACAAAGGAAGAAAGGAAAAACAGCATGTAACAGAAGACAGTAGGAGAAGGTATGGTAGAGAAAAGTTAGGATGTATCAAAACTCTTGGAATGTATGAGGGCACTAGAAAAGGTGAATCAAACATGGTTAGAAGGAATCAAAGCCCAGCCATGGTTTCCATTATGTTTCATATCATGTATTTTCTTTTACATCTTTACCTCCCACTTATGCATCATTCATCAACCATATGGTTCTGGCCCCTCCACCTTCTCTAAAATTTTTCTATCCAATATTACCAGAGACCACTTGAATTCTAAACCTTATAGGCATCTTTTAGTGTTCACCATCTTCTGCTCATCTTCTCTAAAGTATTGCAGAGCTCAAACAGTTCTTCCTTTTTGATATTCTCTCCTCTCTTGACCCTTCGCTCTCCTCCTCCTTTCCTCCTTTCTAGTTTATTTCCATCTACCAATCTTTTTTTTATTGGAGTATAATTGTTTTATGATATGTTAGTTTCTGCTGTACAGTGAAGTGAATCAGCTATATGTATACATATATCCTCTCCCTCTTGGACCTGTCTCCACCCCCATTCCACCCATCTAGGTCATCACAGAGCACTGAGCTGAGCTCCCTGTGGTATACAGTAGGTTCCCACTAACTATCTATTTTACACATGGTACTGTATTTATGTTAAACTTAATCTCCCAATTCATCCCACCCTCCCCTTCCCTGCCATGTCCACATGTTTGTTATCTACATCTGCCTTTCTCTTCCTGCCCTGCAAATAGGTTCATCTGTACCATTTTTCTAGATTCCACATATATGTGTTAATATATGATACTTCTTTTTCTCTTTCTCACTTACTTCACTCTGTATGACATACTCTTGGTCCATCCATATCTCTACAAATGACCCAATTTCATTTCTTTTTATGGCTGAGTAATATTCTATTATATATATGTACCACATCTCCTTTATCCATTCACCTGTCAATGGACATTTAGGTTGTTTCCATGTCCTGGCTATGGTAAATAGTGCTGCCAGGAGCACTGGGTAAATGTGTCTTTTTGAATTATGGTTTTCTCTGGGTATATGCCCAGGAGTGGGATTGCTGAATCATACAATAGTTCTATTTTTAGTTTTTTAAGGAACCTCCATACTGTTCTCCACAGTGGCTGTATCAATTTACGTTCCCAACAACAGTGCTAGAGGGTTCCCTTTTCTCCACACCCTCTCCAGCAATTATTGTTTGTAGATTTTTTGATGATGGCCATTCTGACTGGTGTGAGGTGATACCTCATTGTAGTTTTGATTTGCATTTCTCTAATAATTAATGCTGTTGAGCATCTTTTCATGTGCCTCTTGGCCATCTGTTTGTCTTCTTTGCTGAAATGTCTATTTAGGTCTTCTGCCCATTTTAGAATAATTAATTTTTGACTACGTTGGGTCTTCGTTGCTCTGCATGAGCTTTCTCTAATTCTGGCGAGCAGGGGATACTCTTCGTTGCGGAGCGTGGGCTTCTCACTGTGGTGGCTTCTCTTGTTGTGGAGCACAGGCTCTAGGTGCACGGGCTTCAGTAGTTGTGGTGCATGGGCTTAGTTGCTCTGCGGCATGTGTGATCTTCCTGGACCAGGGATTGAACCCGGGGTGCCTGCATTGGCAGGCAGATTCTTAACCACTGTGCCACCAGGGAAGTCCTCACCCATTTTTTGATTGGGTTGTTTGTTTTTTTGATACTGATCTGCATGAGCTGTTTGTATATTTTAGAGATTAATCCTTTGTCTGTTACTTTGTTTGCAAATGTTTTCTCCCATTCTCTGGGTTGTCTTTTCATCTTGTTTATGGTTTCCTTTGCTGTGCAAAAGCTTTTAAGTTTAATTAGGTCCCTTTTGCTTATTTTTGTTTTTATTTTCATTACTCTAGGAGGTGGGTCAAAAAAGATCTTGCTGTAATTTATGTCAGTGAGTGTTCTTCCTGTGTTTTCCTCTAAGAGTTTTAAAGTGTCCGGTCTTACATTTAGATCTTTAATCCATTTTGAGTTTATTTTTGTGTATGGTGTTAGGTAGTGTTCTAATTTCATTCTTTTACATGTAGTTGTCCAGTTTCCCCAACACCATTTATTGAAGAGACTATCTTGTCTCCATTATATATTCTTGCCTCCTTTGTCATAGATTAGGTGGCCATAGGTATGTGGGTTTATCTCTGGGCTTTCTATCCTCTTCCATTGATCTATATTTCTGTTTTTGTGCCAGTACCGTACTGTCTTGATCACTGTAGCTTTGTAGTATAGTCTGAAGTTGGGGAGTCTGATTCCTCCAGCTCTGTTTTTCTTTCTCAAGATTGTTTTGGCTATTCAGAGTCTTTTGTGTTTCCATACAAATTGTGTAATTTTTTTGTTCTAATTCTGTGAAAAATGCAATTGGTAATTTGGTAGGAGTGCATTGAACCTGTAGATTGCTTTGGGTAGTGTAATTATTTTCACAGTATTGATTCTTCCAATCCAGGAGCATGGTATATCTCTCCATCTGTTTGTGTCATCAGCATGCCCTGCAGTTCACTCACACTCTAAGAGTTTTGTATAATTTGTCCAATAATGAACTAATTATTTTTCTCAAAAATTATCATCATCCTCCAGCATAGACAGCTGCTATAAATGCCAAACTAGTCTCTCACGCTCAGCTTCTCCCTTCTGCATTCACTAGGTACATTCTCCGTGACATCTTTCTCCATCACGCTCTAATACCTTTAATGACTCCCCGTCATTCACAAGTTCAAGCCTGACTATAAGGCTTCATTTCTGTTTCTGGGTCTTTAGACCAAGTTTCTTGGTTCCCAGGGTTCCAGGCCCCATCGTGGATGATGGCTTTGGGATTTTCTTTATGATCTCCCTACTCTGGTCCTGGTTGCTTGACCCTACTTCTCGGATTATGAATAAAACCATTGCCCCTTCACTCCATCTTTTCATATGAACTATTCTCCAATGTTCTCAAGTCATACTGCTGTCATTTGACACAGGTGATTTTGTCAATATTTGATTTATCTTTACACACACATAAACACACATATTGCACCATTCAGTTGACCTGAGCACCCATTATTTACTCAAATGCGTGCCTTTGTTCATGTTAAACATGGATGCATGTGCTCGTGCATGCACATATACAGCGACATGGGTCATGATGAGTTAGCTCTAACAGGTGTGTAAAATCCTTTGAAGTTATGGTGAACAAGAAGCTGAATATGAATCGATAGTGAGATGAATTTGTCAAAAAAAATGTGCATGCTATCTTGGTTTGAATGGAGGGAGGTAAATCATACATTCATCTAACAGTATTATTGATTTTCTATGCTGGATGTTCCAGATGTGATACAGTTCCTGCCTTTTTGAAGTTTAATGTCTATAGGGAAAATATACATTAAACAATTGTATCTGTAGAAATGAGTATAAAATTATAAATTGTGATAAATTCTGTAAGGGAGAAGAACAGAGTGCAGGTATAATGGAGAGCTAATTTAGATTAAGAGGTGAGAGTAGCCTCTCTGGGGAAGTGAATGAGAATTGAAGGGCAGAGCCAGGAGATGTGTGAGAGGAAGAGAATTCCAGGCAGAAGGAACCAGATGACAAAGGCCAGGTTAAGGAGCTGAATATTATCGTAGGTTTAATGGGCAATCATTGAAGCTGGGTTTTAGTGGATAGGCATCATCTCTTTCACGGTGGTTATACCACTGCAGTGTGGAGTAGACTCTTTATTCTATTTTGCAAAGTTAATGTTATTATAGATAGATTATAACTTTTAAAAACCAGTGTTGCAGATGAGAAGAGCCCCTGAAAGCCAGGAGGAAGCTAGTGGTGATTAATCTGGAGAAGACAAGATGCCAAGAAGAAGAAAGGAAAGAAAAATAGTATTTATTGAGCGTTTGTTATATGGTAGTCACTGTGTTAGGAGCTGTCACATAGAATATCTCATCCGATCCTTACCACAACCCTGAAAGGTAGGCATTAGTTCCATTTTACAGATGGAGAAATTGCGGTTGGGTAAGATTTAATTGTTTGCACAGTTAATAAATGGTAGAACCAGCTTTCAAACTTAATTTTACTTGATGTTGGTGCTCTTCTATGACACCATTTTCACAAGATAATAATTTTCAGATCTCCAAAGGGTTGTCAAGAGTCAGAAAGATAAGCTTCCTAGGTTCCCATAACAGACTAAGGCAGCATGTGCAGCTGAGGGTAGAAAGGGTTCAGTTGAAGCAGCATCAATGGAAACAGTGGAGTTAGGAGCCCCGTCAGTGAGGAAGTTAGGTGAGGCAAATAGACCTGGAAAGCCAGGGGTTAGCAGAGGAATGCAACAGAGCGTCTGGAAGATGCAAAGGAGAGTCTGAGAGTGGGGGGAGCCTATTCAAGTGAGTCCAAAGCTGTGGCAGCCATATGTGCACTCCTCGGACCACCCCTAAAGAACTAGCTGGGCCGTGAGCCGTGAGGTATAGAGCCTTGGAGCCACAGTCTTCCTGGGCATTCTTCTCTGGCTCGTTACCAAACACAGTAGCCATACTAGGGCCTGACCACTTCTGCCCAGGGCGAGATTCCTCAAGCAGGCATTCTTTGCTCTGGAGCCTCTCAGTGGATTCTCTAAGACTTTGTTAGATGGTCACTGAAGTCTAAAGCTCTCCCTGCTCAATCCATCTGCTTCCCAGAAGACCTGAACTGACGCAGAAGCAAAAAGTAAAGGGAAACTAGGAGTCAGGCGGCTGGCTTGGACCATGATATTAATAACAGAGTTTTATATAGCACTTATTATGTGCCGGGCACTGTCCTAGAACCCTTATATCTATTTACACATATAATACACTTAATCCTCAAAACACTGTGAGTGAGGACTACTATTATTATCACTTATAGATGGGGATTCTCAGAAAAATACATAAACTACTCTAAGATCTCACAACTAGCAACTTGAAGATCCAGAATTTGTACCTGCGCAGTCTGACATAGAATTAAAGTTTATAACCCCTCAGTTCTCTTTGGGCAACCCACTTCAGGGCAGTTATAGATAAACTTGAAAGACACAGGATGAAGACCTTGTAAAGTATTTGCATTGGTGTGGGGTGGCCTTCTTGATCTCTCTCTCCCCTCTCACTCTTCTACACTTTGTTCCCCCAACGATGGGCTTCCTTTCTTTTCCAGATTTCTCTGGGCCCTTTGTCTTCAGGGCCTTCACAAGAGCTATTGCCTTGGCCTGGTACCCTCCTCCTCACATTTGTCTAACTTCACTGGTCCAAAGTCTGCCGATCCTCCAGGTCTCGGATTATCACCATGGCCTTGAGGAAATCTATCCTAACCACCAGCCTGTGTTCAGTCACCCCATCACACTCGTTCATGGCATCCAGTACTTTTCTTCCAGAACTCCTATTACACCTTCAATGATGTAACTAATTTGGTAATGACTTGTTTGATGGTCATGAATACATTGATTGGATGTGGCTCTACCCCAGCAGCTTGGGTCTCAGCCACAAAGGAGAGAGGGTAGACAGAGGCTTACAGTAGATGCACATCCTACTCAGAAGAATATATGTTTGAAAAGTAGGTCGGGATGGCATAGACAGGCATTGCGTGTACCATCACCAGAGGTTGTGAAGAGGATAGTTGACACCTGGTGGGAATTTGGGAGAGGAGAAGCCACATTGCAGGTCTGACTACAGAGCCCATTGTAAACCTTCTGTCTCTGAGCACCCCCGAGTGACCTCTCTGCTGTTATACGTCCACAGGTGACCTTCCATCACCCAGAGGATGTGTATTTGATCCTCATAAAATAAGGCAGCAGAATGTGGTGAAACATCTAGAGGCAGAACATGGAGCGTTTTCTCTGTTTTGGGTTTGGTTTTTATTCCTGCACTGCTGAAAGCCAGGCCCCTCCTTCCCCACACCACCCACCCTGTTTCCTTAGCTGAGAAATGAAGAGATAGACTAGATGATCCCCAAGGTCCTTTAATTCTGAGAATTATAGGCTATATTTCTTAGGATGACTGTTCCACCCTTTCAGAGTCCAACCCTTTTTAATATCATAGGCCTTTCTCCTGCCTTATCAGTGATCGACACAAGGAAAAAATGATCCTTGCCTAATACAGCTGTAGCTTGAAAGAATTGTAATGAAAAAAAAATTATTTTCTATAAGACTTTGAATTTCCTAAAGCTCTTACATAAATAAATTGTTTACCTAATTTCTCTCAAGAATGATGGGACACGGATGATATTATTTCCGCTTTACGAATGATGAAACTAAGGTTCAAGGAGGAATGTAATATGCCCAGGGTCTCAGTGCTGGAAGCATTTCTGAGGCTTGAACCAGCTCTGAAGCTCAGCAATATTGTCAAGTAGGGTCAAGGAACAAAATTTAAGTAGTATTTGTACACAGTGAACGTGCATGTAAACTTGGTCACTGGCTTTGTATATGTAATCATAACTGAGAACTGAAAACCAATTATTTCATTCAGCGGATTATTTCACTGAAGATCAGTTCATTAAAGAAATATTTGTGGAAGTATTTAGTAAGTGAAAAATCCATATATTCTTGCTATGAGTGTACTTAATAAAGGAAAAAACCCCAAGGACACCTGTTTCAGTCATTCTTTTTCAGGCTAAACATTCCAAGTATCTCAGCTTTTACAAGTGGTAACCAAGTAATATATCTAAGTAGTGGGGAAGAAAAAGAAATTTTGGGAGAAAATTATTTTGGTGTCAATCTTTCAAAGAGTTATTGTTTGAAGGCAGATTTAAAAGAAAATTCTGAAAAGTACCTTTGTTTTTTTCTCTCTTGATGGCTGAATGGGCTTTATGTTGGAGTGGTTTGGGTGGGGAATGTTTTCTCCAGAAAGACAGCATGGTTGGGGGATACAGACTGGGGTTGAGCGGAGGTGGACTAGGTTCTCTTCTCAAGTCACTGGTCTCTGGGAGATTCTGGATGAGCCAGTGTTACCTGTCTGGGCCTTCCATTCCCTAACTGTAAACTGGGAGTAACTTGTCAAATGTTCAGACGTAATGGCCAACATAGACATAGTTACTTTAATCCTTGTGTGTAAGACTTTAGACAGCTTAAGTTCTTCCTTATTCATCATCTTATTTATTTTCTCCCCAATTCCTGAGATATAGGTAAGAAAGAGAAGTGCACGTCCCCTTGGTAGACAAGGAAACTATTACCCAAGTGAGGTAAATGGACTTGCCCAAAGTTGTAGTGCTAGGATGGTGGGGAGCCCGGACTTGACCTCAGGTCTGGCGGTTCTAATCTGGGATGTTTTCTCCTCCACCATGAGGTGCTGACTTGCAGAGGCGAGCCAGCTGAACGAAAGTTCTGTGTTTCCTTTCTAACATGCAGCTCTGGAGAAGGATGTGTAAGGTGACTGAGGCTGGTGAGAAAGGAATTTATGTGCAAGAGGCATCTGTGCATTAATGCGGTAAGTGAGAAGTCGAACTAACATCTAATTTTAGTTTGCAGCTAGTGCCGTGTTCCTGTTAATCGTATTCAGTCAGGCTGACTAAGGAGAAAAGAATAAAATAAACATTTCACTTAACCTTTACAATTTGTATATTTTGATGGTCCCACCAGCTTTAGAATACCGTTCCCCCTGTAATTGTCAGCCATTGTCTATGCTCCCCACATACTCAACTGCTTCTCTGCTCTCAGTTCTTTCTCTTCTCCTCCTATTTCATCCTTAAGATGTTTCCTTCCCCTGCTTCCTACCTCCTGGCACCCCTCACGCCCACCGCCTTCAGTCCCGAGTCCCTGTTTGTTCTCTCTTCTCCTCCTCTACTTGGAGACATGAAGCTGGTGCAAGTGGAGTTGGAACAGAGGTCACTCAGAGGTGACCTATTAGATGTTCTGCACACAAGGATCTCCAGGAAGAGGAGGGGCATGAAACCCCATAAACCACAGAAGCAGGAATTTGACAACCTCTTCAAGGCACAGGAAACAAAGGAGGAGGAAAAGAAAAGAAGCGAGTGAAAGAGTAAAGTAGAAGAATCTTTTTATCTTGACATCCTCATCCTACCTAGGAAAAAACCACCACCAGGAAAACATGATGAAGTGAAGGCTATGGAACGGAAGTACTCTTTGTGTTACTGTGTTCAATGTGGTAACTATGAATGCAAGAATTCAACAATAATAATACAAGGGATTGGGGTGGATGAGGCAGTGGAGTTTAATACAGAGGGATTATCATGGTACAACTCCTCAGTGGGAGTTGGAAGTTATTTTCAGGTTGATCTGAATCAGAAAGTTATATATCCCAACAAAATGTGAGCAGGGTGCAAATCTCTCTTACTATAGCCAGCTGGCCAGAACTCAAAGCCTCTAGAGTAGATTTGTGCTGGGCTGTCCAACATGGTAGCCACTAGCCACATGTGCCCTTTGAACACATGCAATTTGACGAGGCCAGACCCAGATGTTCTGCAAGGCTGCAACACACACCAGATTTTCAAAACATAGTATAACAGAAAAAAATAAAAAGGAATGTGAAAGATCTCATTAATGATTTTTGAAACTTGATTACATGCTGAAATAATGTTTGATGATTTTTAATATATATGTAAAATTCATTTTTTACTCCTTTTAATGTGGCTGCTAGAAAATTTGAGAATACATATATGATTCATATTTGTCCGTCTCATTCTGTTTCTATACGACGGCCCTGGATTAGAGTTCCAGAGTTGCAATTAGGAACAAACAGAAAGAGAAATCCTTTCCAGAATAATGATCAGTATTCCCAGTCTAGGCAACACTGGAGAGTATGTGAGGCAGAAGATTGTCTTAAGAGTGTTGTTGATAAAATCTAGGTACTCCAAGTGAACTTTGAACAACTGTGGGTAGAACTAGAAAAAACAGGCCGATGTTGGCAGCGTGTGGTAACAGAAACAACTTCTTGGAGAAGGCAGTGCATGGAGCGTGTGGAGTTAGAATCCCTCCAGGAGGGGAAGCCAGGCCAGATCAGCCAGACTTTTCATTTTCACTATATTTCCCTGAAGTTGTTTTTGGTTTTAGTGAGGAAGAATGGAAAGTTCTTAGGAGGAACATATTGTTACCTACATATTATTATATAAGACATTGTGCATATTTGCATACAACTGGTTATACTTAATGTCAAATTGCAGTTAGTTCTGCACAGAGCGTGAATTTTATAATGCCCAGTAAATCCTTTTGTGGGCTTTGTTGAGGTCCATTTTAGGAACTGCTTTAGGTATTCTTGTGGCTCTCCATCTCAATTTGTTTTTTTTGGCATGCAGGATCTTAGTTCCCCAACCAGGGATCAAACCTGTGGACCCTGAAGTGGAAGTGTGGACTCTTAACCACTGGACTGCCAGGGAGGTCCTTCCATCTCAATTTGGAACTACCTCAGACAAAATTCCAGCGACCAGAGGATCCAAAAAAAAAAAAGCAAGTGATCCTTCATAATGAATGTGACTTCAACCAGGCCCATCTTAGCAGGAGATGCTTCAAGTCCTGTTATTAACATTCCTGTTCACTGAAATCCAGTTTTTCAAAACCCACTGTGAAAAGGAGTCCTAACTTAAGATCTTTGTAAACCCAGTGATCCAAGAGGAAACACACCCATCAAGCCATCAGTGTAACCATGTATGTGTGGGTCACTTCCACAGGGGGAATTTAATGACGATTTCAACTGTTCCTTCTGTATCCTAAGGCCACTCTTCCCAGCGACTGTGGCTGTGGACCAAGCTGGGTCCCTTTGGGTTTTCTGTTAAAAATATAATATTGGTTTTTGAAACAATCAAGAAATCTAATACCAGAAACTATTTTTTTTTTCATTTGTGTTTAGTCTTCTTTGGCTCTAAATTGCAACGTAAGAATAGAAGAGGTGGCTGTTTTTAAACGTGAGAGATAATAGGTAACTGAGAGTCTTTGCTTGTCTAACATAAACACAAATGAAAGGGAAGCCACTGCAGGATGAAACCCAAAAGCCAGATTTTAACCCTCTAGCGGGAGATACAATGAAAAAGACTGAAGTTTTTTGCATTCTCTTTAGAGACACCCCAGTAAAGAAGTCTTCTCTATTCCTTCTAGGTTTAGAAATACTCAAGGGAGAAGCTAGTCCCATCTTTAAACACTCGCCATAAGCACGTGTCTTACAGCTGCCTGCTTCAGGCTTATCAACAGCCTTGCCTCCTGGGTTGACCATTAAGGACATCTGCAACTTACTGTTTCTCTTCTTTGTTCTGTTTTTCAACAGTACAGGTACCAGTATATAGTTTCTTGATTACTGTCATCAACATAGGTGGCCAAGCTTTATAAACTTTTCCATTTGGTAGTTTTTCACAGAATCAATATCATGTTCTGACCTTAGTATTCAAGATTCTAATTGTATCATAGACAATCAAGCTCCCATTCTGTCCGTTAAAAGTTATAAGATCTTGGGCAGGTTATATAATCAGTCTGAGACCCAGTTTTCCTCATCTATAAAATAAGGATAATGATTTTTCTCTCATCTGGAGATTGAGTGAGATGTGATCTACAACATTGAGTGAGATGTGATCTACAACATTGAGTGAGATGTGATCTACAACAGCTATGCTCTCTGTGTCACATAGTAGGGAGGCAAATCGTGGTTGCTGAATAGCTGCTTCTTCAACGTGGTTCTAAAAGGCTATCTTAAGAGACAGCTGCAAGCAACCTCAATTTTCTCCCACAATGATGCGTGGTGACCAACAATGCAATTCTGTTACTGCCAATCATTACAGCAGGAAGAGATGGAAACACTTGGGGCAGGGAAAGAAGCTGAAGGAGGTTTGGGGCTCTTCCATTTAAGTTAATAATCAAAGAATAATTGTTGAAAAGTTCCCAGTTCTCAATGGGTGTGGTCTTACCCCAGAACCTCATTTCACAAGATGTTGGCTACCATTGTGATCCAGGTTAAACGCAGATCATGTTACCATATCTTGATATTGCTCAATTCATTCCTCATCCACTCATCAAAAAATGTATTGTGCTCCTAACAGGTGACAAGTACTGTTCTAGTTATTGGAAATACAGGTGTAAGCCAAGTAGGCAGTGTCCTGGCCCCCACAGAGCGTCCACTCTGGAAGGAAACTGGCATTTTAAAAAATCACCAAAAATAAATTCACAGAGAGGATCTATGTTAAGAACAACACAGAAAGCATATTGCCTTGGAACTTCATAACAGTAACCCACCATGGCAGCACAGATCACATCATGTTATATGGAAATGAGCCCGCAAGGCCCCGGGGAGCCAGGAGCAGAGGTGAGGCTGGGCTTTTCCGGCTCCACCATCCACTACAGGGAGCATGCTGGGGCCGAGGATGCAAAATAAATAAATCTTCAGTTTCCTCATTGTAAAAAGGGGAGGATTCCTCACTCTTGGGATGGTAAGAATTAAAGCAGCTATAGAAGAAAAGTGCTTAGAACAATACCTGACACTCAGGTTTCATTTAAAAACACATGGTAACTACCTTCAAGATGGTGGAGGAGTAAGACGTGGAGATCACCTTCCTCCCCACAAATACATCTACATGTGGAACAACTCCTATAGAACACCTACTGAATGCTGGCAGAAGACCTCAGACTTCCCAAAAGGCAAGAAACTCCCCATGTACCTGGGTAGGGCAAAAGAAAAAAGAAAAAACAGAGACAAAAGAATAGGGGCGGGACCTGCACCTCTGGGAGGGAGCTGTGAAGGAGGAAAATTTCCATATAATAGGAAGACCCTTCACTGGTGGAGATGGAGGGTGGGTGGGGGAGAAGCTTTGGAGCCACAGAGGGGAGCACAGCAACAGGGGTGTAGAGGGCAAAGTGGAGAGATTCCTGCACAGAGGGTCAGTGCCGACCAGCACTCACCAGCCTGAGAGGCTTATGTGCTCACCCGCCGGGGCGGGTAGGGGCTGGGAGCTGAGGCTCCAGCTTTGGAGGTCAGATCCCAGGGAGAGGACTGGGGTTGGTGGCGTGAACACAGCCTGAGGGGTCTAGTGTGCCATGGCTAGCCAGGAGGGAGTCCAGGAAAAAGTCTGGAACTGCCTAAGAGGCAAGAGACCATTGTTTCAGGGTGTGCAAGGAGAAAGGATTAAGAGGACCCCCTAAACGAGCTCCAGAGATGGGCGCGAGCTGCAGCTATCAGCATGGACACAAGAGACGGACATGAGATGCTAAGGCTGTGGCTGCAGCCACCAAGAAGCCTGTGTGCAAGCACAGGTCACTCTCCACACCTCCCCTATCAAGAGCCTGTGCAACCCACCACTGCCAGGGTCCTGTGATCCAGGGACAACTTCCCCGGGAGAACACATGACGCACCTCAGGCTGTTGCAACATCGTGTCGGCCTCTGCCACCACAGGCTCATGCCTCATTCCATACCCCTCCCTCCCCCTGACCTGAGTGAGCTAGAGCTCCCGAATCAGGTGCTTCTTTAACCCTGTCCTGTCTGAGTGAAGAACAGACACCCTCAGGCAACCTACACGCAGAGGCGGTTCCAAATCCAAAGCTGAACCCCAGGAGCTGTGAGAACAAAGAAGAGAAAGGGAAATCTCTCCCAGTAGCCTCAGGAGCAGCGGATTAAATCTTGACAATCAACTTCATGTACCTGCATCTCTGGAATACCTAAATAGACAATGAATCATTCCAAAATTGAGGTGGTGGACTTTGGGAGCAACTGTGGACTTGGGGTTTGCTTTCTGCATCTAATTTGTTTCTGGTTTTATGCTTATCTTAGTTTAATATTTAGAATTTATTGTCATTGGTATATTTGTTTATTGATTTGGTTGCTCTCTTCCTTTTTTCCATATATAAATATGTATATTGTTTTCCTTTTTCTCTTTTTGTGAGTGTGTATGTGTATGCTTCTTTGTGTGATTTTGTCTGCATAGCTTTGCTTTTACAATTTCTCCTAGAGTTCTGTCTGTCCGTTTTTTTTGTTTGTTTGGTTGGTTTTCTTAGTATAGATTTTAGCACTTGTTATCATGAAAGATTGTTTTTTAGGTTTGGTTTCTCTCTTTCTTTTTTATTACTTTTTACTTTTTAAATTTTTAATAATTTTTATATTTTATTTTAATACATTTATTTTTCTGTCTTTCTTTCTTTCTTTTCTTCTCCTTTTTCTTCTGAACTGTATGGTTGCCAGGGTCTTGTTGTTCCGGCAGGGTGTCAGGCCTGTGCCTCTGAGGTGGGAGAGCTGAGTTCAGGACATTGGTCCACCAGAGACCAACTGACTCCACATAATATCAAATGGCAAAATCTCTCCCAGAGATCTCCATTGCAACACTAAGACCCAGCTCCACTCAACGACCAGCAAGCTGCAGTGCTAGACACCCTATGCCAAACAACTAGCAAGACTGGATTGCAACTCCACCCGTAAGCAGAGAGGCTGCCAAAAAATCTTAGTAAGGTCACAGACACCCCAAAACACACCACTGAATGTGGCCCTGCCCACCAAAAAGACAAGATCCAGCCTCATCCACCAGAGCACAGGCACCAGTCCCCTCCACCAGGAAGCCTCCACAACCCACTGAGCCAAGCCTAGACACTGGGGGCAGCAACCAAAAACAATGGGAACTACGAACCTGCAGCCTGCGAAAAGGAGACCCCAAACACAGTAAGCTAAGCAAAATGAGAAGACAGAGAAACACACAGCAGATGAAGGAGCAAGGTAAAAGCCCATCAGACCAAACAAATGAAGAGGAAATAGGCAGTCTACCTGAAAAAGAATTCAGAGTAATGATCGTAAAGATGGTCCAAAATCTTGGAAATAGGATGGAGAAAATACAAGAAACGCTTAACAAGGACCTAAAAGAACTAGAGGACAAACAAAAAATGATCAACAACACAATAAATGATATTAAAAATTCTCTAGAAGGAATCAATAGCAGAATAACTGAGGCAGAAGACAGATAAGTGACCTGGAAGATAAAATAGTGGAAATAACTATATTGAGGACAGTCTCAGAGACCTCTGGGACAACATTAAACACACCAACATTCAAATTATAGGGGTCCCAGAAGAAGAGTAAAAGAAAGGGACTGAGAAAATATTTGAAGAGATTAGAGTTGAAAACTTCCCTAATATGGGAAAGGAAATAGTCAGTCAAGTCCAGGAAACACAGAGAGTCCCATACAGGATAAATCCAAGGAGAAACATGCCAAGACACATATTAATCAAACTGTCAAAAATTAAATACAAAGAAAAAATATTAAAGCAGCAAGGGAAAAGCAACAAATAACATACAAGGGAATCCCCATAAGGTTAACAGCTGATCTTTCAGCAGAAACTGCAAGCCAGAAGGGAGTGGCAGGACATATTTAAAGTGATGAAAGGGAAAGCACAACAATCAAGATTACTCTACCTGGCAAGGACCTCATTCAGATTTGAAGGAGAAATTACAACCATTACAGACAAACGAAAGTTAAGAGAATTCAGCACCACCAAACCAGCTTTACAACAAATGCTAAAGGAACTTCTCTAGGCAGGAAATAAAAGAGAAGGGAAAGACCTATAAAAACAAACCCAAAACAATGAAGATAATGGTAATAGGAATATAAATATTGATAATTACCTTAAATGTAAATGGATTAAATGCTCCAAACAAAAGACATAGACTGGCTGAATGGATACCAAAACGAGACCTGTATATATGCTCTCTACAAGTGACCCACTTCAGACCTAGGGGCACATACAGACTGAAAGTGAGGGGATGGAAAAAGGTATTCCAAGAAAATGGAAATCAAAAGAAAGCTGGAGTAGCAATTCTCATATCAGACAAAATAGACTTTAAAATAAAGTCTATTACAAGAGACAAAGAAGGATACTACATAATGATGAAGGGATCAATCCAAGAAGAAGATATAACAATTGTAAATATTTATGCACCCAACATAGGAGCACCTCAATACATAAGGCAAATGCTAACAGCCATAAAAGGGGAAATCAACGTAACACAATCATAGTAGGGGACTTTAACACCCCACTTTCACCAATGGACAGATCATCCAAAATGAAAATAAATAAGGAAACACAAGCTTTAAATGACACATTAAACAAGAAGGACTTAATTGATATTTATAGGACATTCCATCCAAAAACAACAGAATACACTTTATTCTCAAGTGCTCATGGAACATTCTCCAGGACAGATTATGTCTTGGGTCACAAATCAAGCCTTGGTAAATTTAAGAAAATTGAAATCGTATCAAGTATCTTTTCTGATCACAACGTTATGAGACTAGATATCAGTTACAGGAAAAAAACTGTAAAAGTACAAACATATGGAGCCTAAACAATACACTACTAAATAACCAATAGATCACTGAGGAAATAAAAAAATAACTAGAAACAAATGACAATGAAGACACGATGACCCAAAACCTATGGGATGCAGCAAAAGCAGTTCTAAGAGGGAAGTTTATAACAAAACAATCCTACCTCAAGAAACAAGAAAAATCTCAAATAAACAACCTAACCTTACACCTAAAACAATTAGAGAAAGAAGAACAAAAAAACCCCAAAGTTAGCAGAAGGAAAAAATCATAAGTTCAGATCAGAAATAAATGAAAAAGAAATGAAAGAAACAGTAACAAAGATCAATAAAACTAAAAGCTGGTTCTTTGAGAAAATAAAGAATATTGTTAAACCATTAGCCAGACTCATCAAGAAAGAAAGGGAGAAGACTCAAATCAACAGAATTAGAAATGAAAAAGGAGAAGTAACAACTGACACTGCAGAAATACAATGCATCATAAGAGACTACTACAAACAACTCTATGCCAATAAAATGGACAACCTGGAAGAAATGGACAAATTCTTAGAAAAGCTCAACCTTCTGAGTCTGAACCAGGAAAAAATAAAAAATATAAACAGACCAATCACAGGTACTGAAATTGAGACTGTGACTAAAAATCTTCCAACAAACAAAAGCCCAGGACCAGATGGCTTCACAGGTGAATTCTATCAAACATTTAGAGAACAGCTAACACCTATCCTTCTCAAACTCTTCCAAATATAGCAGAGGGAGGAACATTCCCAACATTCCCTCATTCTACGAGGTCACCATCACCCTGATATGAAAACCAGACAAAGAAGTCACAAAAAAAGAAAACTACAGGCCAATATCGCTGATGAACGTATATGCAAAAATCCTCAGCAAAATAGTAGCAAACAGAATCCAACAGCACATTAAAAGGATCATACACCATGATCAAGTGGGGTTTATCCCAGGAATGCAAGGATTCTTCAGTATATGCAAATCAATTAATGTGATACACCATATTAACAAACTGAAGGAGAAAAACCATATGATCATCTCAGTAGATGCAGAAAAAGCTTTTGACAAAATTCAACATCTATTTATGATAAAAACCCTCCAAAAATTAGGCATAGAGGGAACTTACCTCAACATAACAAAGACCATATATTACAGACCCACAGCCAACATTGTTCTCAATGGTGAAAAACTGAAGCCATTTCCACTAAGATCAGGAAAAAGACAAGGTTGTCCACTCTCTCCACTATTATTCAACATAGTTTTGGAAGTTTCAGCCCCAGCAATCAGAGAAGAAGAGGAAATAAAAGGAATCCAAACCAGAAAAGAAGAAGTAAAACTGTCACTCTTTGCAGATGACATGGCACTATACATAGAGAATCCTAAAAATGCCACCATAAAACTACTAGAGCTAATCAATGAATTTGGTAAAGTAGCAAGATACAAAATTAATCCACAGAAATCTCCTGCATTCCTATACACTAATGATGAAAAACCTGAAAGAGAAATTAAGGAAACACTCCCATTTATCATTGCAACAAAAAGAATAACATACCTAGGAATAAACCTACTAAGGAGAAAAAAGACCTGTATGCAGAAAACTATAAGACACTGATGAAAGAAACTAAAAGTGATACAGACAGATGGAGGGATATGCTATTTCTTTCATTGGAAGAATCAATATTGTGAAAATGACTATACTACCCAAAGCAATCTACAGATTCAATGCAATCCCTATCAAACTACCAATGGCATTTTTCACAGAACTAGAACAAAAAATTTCACAATTTGTATGGAAACACAAAAGACCCCGAATAGCCAAAGCAATCTTGAGAAAGAAAAATGGAGCTGGAGGAATCAGGCTCCTAGACTTCAGACTATACTACAAAGCTACAATAATCAAGACAGTATCATACTGGCACAAAAACAGAAATATAGATCAATGGAACAGGATAGAAAGCCCAGAGATAAACCCACGCACATATGGTCACCTTATCTTTGATAAAGGAGGCAAGAATATACAGTGGAGAAAAGATAGCCTCTTCAATGAGTGGTGCTGGGAAAACAGGTCAGCTACATGTAAAAGAATGAAATTAGAACACTCCCTAACACCACGCACAAAAATAAACTCAAAATGGATTAGAGACCTAAATGTAAGGCCATACACTCTAAAACTTTGAGAGGAAAACATAGGCAGAACACTCCATGACATAAATCACAGCGAGATCCTTTTTGACCCACCTCCTAGAGAAATGGAAATAAAAACAAAAATAAACAATTGGGACCTAATGAAACTTAAAAGCTTTTGCACAGCAAAGGCAAACATAAACAAGACCAAAAGACAACCCTCAGAATGGAACAAAATATTTGCAAATGAAGCAACTGACAAAGGATTAATCTCCAAAGTTTACAAGCAGCTCAATATCAAGAAAACAAACAACCCAATCCAAAAATGGGCAGAAGGGCTTCCCTGGTGGCGCAGTGGTTGAGAGTCCGCCTGCTGATGCAGGGGACACGGGTTCGTGCCCCGGTCTGGGAAGATCCCACGTGCCACGGAGCGGCTGTGCCCATGAGCCATGACTGCTGAGCCTGCATGTCCGGAGCCTGTGCTCCTCAATGGGAGAGGCCACAACAGTGAGAGGCCCGCGTACCGCAAAAAAAAAAAAAAACAAGG
>NW_020174037.1:2423949-2426558 GCF_003031525.2 Neophocaena asiaeorientalis asiaeorientalis | reverse complement strand
CAGAAGACCTAAATAAACATTTCTCCAAAGAAGATATACAGATTGCCAAGAAACACATGAAAGGATGCTCAACAGCACTAATTATTAAAGAAATGGAAATGAAAACTGCAATGAGGTATCACCTCACACCAGTCAGAATGGCCATCATCAAAAAATCTACAAGCATTAAATGCTGGAGAGGGTGTGGAGAAAAGGGAACCCTCTTGCACTGTTGGTGGGAATGTAAATTGATACAGCCACTATGGAGAACAGTATGGACGTTCCTCAAAAAACTAAAAATAGAACTACCATATGACCCAGCAATCCCACTACTGGGCATATACCCTGAGAAAACCATAATTCAAAAAGAGTCATGTACCCCAATGTTCACTGCAGCACTATTTACAATAGCCAGGACGTAGAAGCAACCTAAGTGCCCATCGACAGATGAATGGATAAAGAAAATGTGGCACCTGTATACAATGGGATATTACGCAGCCATAAAAAGAAACGAAATTGAGTGATTTATAGTGAGGTGGATGGATCTAGAGTCTGTCATACAGAGTGAAGTAAGTCAGAAAGAGAAAAACAAATTCTGTATGGCAACACATATATATGGAATCTAAAAAAAAAAAAAAGGTCATGAAGAACCTAGGGGCAAGACGGGAATAAAGACACAGACCTACTAGAGAATGGACTTGAGGATATGGGGAGGGGGAAGGGTAAGCTGTGACAAAGTAAGAGAGTGCCATGGACATATATACACTATCAAATGTAAAATAGATAGCTAGTGGGAAGCAGCTGCATAGCACAGGGAGATCAGCTCTGTGCTTTGTTACCACCTAGAGGGGTGGGATAGGAGATGCAAGAGGGAGGGGATATGGGGATGTATGTATATTTATAGCTGATTCGCTTTATTATAAAGCAGAAACTAACACATCATCATAAAGCAATTATACTCCAATAAAGATGTCAAAAAAAAAAAAGAAATGTAGAACTTGAACAGGCTTATTAAAAAAAAAACAAAAAACCACATGGTAGCTGCTGTCAAAAAGTACCTAGAAGACAAATAACCATATAATGGTGTCCTAAAATTCCTGGGCAAAGGTCCTAGCTTCCAGAAGAGAGATTGACTGTAGCAGAATGTGCGGGAGCCTGGATGGGTTTCGAACATGAAATAGGAGCGTGAGGTGGGACCTGGCTGTGATGACATGAGGAAGTAGCAGGCCCCACACATGAAAGAGCATGGCTCGTGGTGGAGGGTAGACTGTGATTGCTTCTTATGGTTGGAATACAAGTGCCCTGGAGGAGGGGCGAGAGATGGGCTGGCTGAGCCCAGAGAGTAATCCCCTTTTCCATGGCTGTCAGGAGCTCCGGAAGGTGATGGGAGGACAGAAGAGCCGGAGAAAACCTCCCAGACCCAGGCGCAGACGCAGTGGGCCATTTGGACCTCCATCATCTGAGAGGTGAAACCCCAATCGTGTGCCAAGTTGCCTCTTCAGGCTCTGGTCTCTCCCCGCAGTGGACTGTTTGTCTGGAATGAGATAATTTGTCAGACACCAGCTGCTGATCATGCTTTCCTCATGGGCACATTTATTATGATGTTATAACGCGCATGAAGAATCTTTACCATCTCTCGAGTGAAAATTATTAAACTTTTTTTTTGGCAGAAATTTTCAAACCTTCCCTCTGCCAGAGACAGCATCGGTCGTAGACTGTGTCGAGGGAGCAGAGCGAGGGGGGGATCCTTGTCATAATGAACAAAACAGCAAGCAGAGAACCCCAGGGTGTGGGGCTGGGGAAGGAGGACCCTCCAGAGCTTTGTGAGTAGCCTGGGAGTTTGGGAGCGAGGAAGTTTGGGCTGTGCGTTTCTGAGAGAGTGCAGAGGATGCGCTGGCTGGCTGGCTGGTTTCTAGAAGTGCACCATGTCTAATTATGTACCAGGAGGCAAGAAAAGGTGTAGGTCTGTCTTTCCAGTTCAGAGGGAGAAAAAAAAGATGTGGTGTCTCGCGTCTAAGAAACGAACAGGCTGACCTTTTCAGAGCATCTGAAAGAAAAAACCAGATGTATTCCTCAAGAGTCACTGTGACTGAAGGCTTGCATTGTACACTCACATAAAGGGGGAGCTAACCAGAAAACAGCAGCTGATGATCTGAAGCCAGGCTGTGCTATTGTCCGGCACACAAATGTTCTACAAGGACCCGGACCACCATGCGGTTCTCTGTCCACAGACTATGGAGGTTGGAGGCGGGGCTGGGGAGTAAGGGCTTTTTTCCCTGATTTTCTTTCTTCTCCTTCTGAAACCTTTTCCTTCCAATCCCTCTCCAACCACTCACATTCAACTGCTAGCAATTCTTCCCACTGACCCTCTTCGCTCTCCAAATGGGGTGTGGGTCTCTGAAGGTTTTTCTCTTTGTACCTGACAATCCCATGTTGCAGGCAGGCTCCAAGGGAGGAGGTGAGGAGGTCTCAGCTCCCTGGGGACAGTGACCGGGAACGGAGCGGCTGTGATTTATTTTCCATCGAGCAAAGTCATAGCCAGGCAAATGTGGCTTGGGAGGCAGACAGGAGATTCCCCCCAGCCTCATCAAGGGCTGCTTCCCTATTGTCCTTGGGGAGGCTCGGGTGAG
>NW_020174037.1:2231585-2423844 GCF_003031525.2 Neophocaena asiaeorientalis asiaeorientalis | reverse complement strand
AGGATGAAAAAGAGGAGACAGCTGAGGGAGGTGAAGTGAGATCCCGTGTCCATTCCAGGTCAGGTCTTTTAGGTTTGCTCCATCATCCTTCACCATCCTCAGCTTCACTGGAAACACTGCAGCCTCCCTACAAACTGTGAAGTCCTTGAAGGGAGACACTTGCCTCATCCTCCTTCTTGCCTTTCCATTGCCTTCACTCTTATATTGGCTCCAAGCAGGTTCCCAGTGAATGTCTACTAAATGGCATTAACTCTGTGCCCCCAGATCTTTGGATCGGGTTCATCCTTGTCATTCACAGAATATCTCCTCCCAGCAGCAGCTCCATTGACTAACTAATGTGAAGAGGCGCCTGTCCCAGAAATTCTTTATCACTACATTCTGCTGGAGTTTTTAATTGGGGGCGCGGCATGTCTGTAGACATTTACTAAACATCATTTATTGGCCAGCAGGCAAAAAGAAGTTCATCTAACAAAATGAAATCATAGCTCTCTGTCCTTTTAAGCGGTCTGACCACACTTTTCATAATCCACTTGAGGCAAACTCAACAATATTCCAGAAGCAGGATCTTATTACCTCTATAGTTGAGATGAGAAATCCTACTACCTAATGGCTGGACACTGGAACACTTTGGGTCGAGCCTCAGGTGCTGTCCCTAAAGTAACAGGTTATACCCTGTTTTGTATTTGCCATTGCACTTTGCATTGAAAAGAATTCTGATCATACATGTTTGTTTCTTGTCTCTTTCTCCCACTGGACTCTAAGTTCCAACGTAAAGACAGCAACAACGATTAATATTTATGGAATGTTTAGTGTGTGTCAGGTACTATTTCAAAAGCTTCCCATGTTATTATCTTATTCAACTTTTCGTTTTATGAAACTATATTCCCAGTGTCAAGAAGAGTGGTTGGCACATTTGGAATTTAATAAATACTTCTCGAACCAGTAGAAGGAATGAATGCTAGACTCTTCTAAGATTGCAACAACTAACAATCAAAGCAAAGTCCTAGAGAAAAAGAAAGGTGTTATAAGGATGTGACCAAGTCAAAGGAATATCCTAATGCATCCTCGAAAGTACAGGTAAACCTTGTTTTGTGTGATAAATTTCATGGCCCCTGGATTTTTCAGGATATAATCTTATTTAAAAAGCATCAAGGAGTTAGTTATTTTAAATCAATTCTGTTGTGGAGTCTTTTGTTAAGCAAAGACACGTTTCGTAATGAAAATAAATCATCCCCCTCCTCCAAAATAGTAACCACTGGCAAGAACATCACAGATTAGCATTCTTCAAAGTGCTTTGCTACATACATACACATATATTTACACATAGGCTTTTAGCATCACCAGAGAACTCAGGCCTCTATTCAGTGACAGTTCCTTTAAATACTAAGAAGCAAATACAATACTCCATTGAACAGATAAGGAAACTGAGGTGCAGGGCAGTGACATGATTAGTCCAGAGAAAGTCCCTTTGACAACTTCTGCCTCTGAAGGGTCGTCTCAGGCATGTTGTCATTTTGAATCTTGACCTGGGATAATTCAAACTTAGAATTAACCTCACTGGTTAGGTTGTTTCCTGATCAGAGATGCCTGTTTCATACCCAGATTTAATAATTTAATTTTTTTTAAATTTTTTTATTTTTTGCGGTGTGCGGGCCTCTCACTGTTGTGGCCTCTCCTGTTGCGGAGCACAGGCTCCGGACGCGCAGGCTCAGCGGCCATGGCTCACGGGCCCAGCTGCTCCGCGGCATGTGGGATCTTCCCGGACCGGGGCACGAACCTGTGTCCCCTGCATTGGCAGGCAGACTCTCAACCACTGCGCCACCAGGGAAGCCCCTAATAATTTATTAAAATAAAAAAATACTTATTGAAGTCCTTTTATGTGGCTGGCATTGCTCTGGGAACTGGGAAATCTGAAAGGAAACAAAATAGAAAAAAATTCATGCTCTCAAAGACTTTTCTGGTAACTCACTGTCCAAAATGATAGTCACTAGCCATATGTGGCTATTTGAATTAAATTAATACATGTTTTAAAAATTCAGTTCATCATTTTCACTAGCAGATTTCAAGTTCTCAAATACTTGAGTTTTAAGTCAAGTATTAGTTGCTGCATATGACTAGGGGCCCAGGTATGGGAGGGCACAGTTATAGAATGCTGCAGAAAGTTCTATTAGATAGTGCCACTATCTAAGGGACAACAGACAGACAATAAACAGATATCAATACATACAGTAATGTGTCTGGTGGTGATGAGGGCTGTGGAGCTGATTAAAGCAGCGTTAGAGGACAAACAGAGATGGGCAAGGAAGTGCTCATTTATACGGGGTAGGAAGGGAAGATCTCTGAACAAGGGCCTGAATGGAGATGACTCAGACCCCATGGGCAGCTGGGGGGTAGAACATTCCAAGTAGGGAAGTGCTTTAGTGTACTGCCCAACAGGTAGGATGCTTGTGAGGCCTTTCTGGTGGGAATGGGTGCATGAGGAATGATTGGGGATGAAATTCGAGTGGAAGGCTGGACCAGATCACACAGGGCCTCGCAAGTCATGATAGACCTCGGATCTCCTTGAGGGCTGAGTGCCAGCGATTTGGAGATTTGTCTTCACCTTCCCTTTCCTCTTTTCCTCTCAAACTTTCCCTCATTCTCTTTCTCCCTCACAGCCCTGTGCCTTATAACAACTCATGTCTTTGTAAGAATAACAACTGGGAGAGTCACGCTTGGTTGACATTTTCACCTTCTGGCAGAGAGATACTGTGGGTAATAAACAGTAGTCATCAGGGTAATCCACGCGAGTCCTAGACTTTACTATTCACCAAATCAAGGTGCTACACCATTTTTCTTCTTAATGCATCTAACTCCTTTATTGAGCATGTACTGTGTAACCAGTGGTTTGCCCAGGAATGAGGGGATTCCCAGGACACCGCACTCTTCGTGCTAAAACCAGCAAAGTCCCAGGTCAATCGTGGTCTGCTTGGGGTGGACATTGTGACTATAAAAACACAGTGCCATATATACACTAATATGTATAAAACAGATAACTAATAAGAACCTGCTGTATAAAAAATAAATAAAATAAAATTCAAAAACAAAACCAAAAACACAGTGCCTGCCTTCAAGATGTCACAGCCTGGGAGAGAAAACAGATGATACAGAGCTCTGAGTGCTTTGATGGAAAAGAACACAGGTGCTTTGGCAAGTCATACACTTGCAAGGCCTCAGTGCAGTGAGGGCAATGAGGGAGGACCTTGGCTTTAATTCTTTTTTTTTCCCTCTCTTTTTTTAAATTGAAGTGTAGCTGATTTACAATGTTGTGTTAATTTCTGCTGTAGAGCAAAATGATTCAGTTATACATATATATATTCGTTTTAAAAAATTCTTTTCCATCATGGTTTATCATAGGATACTGAATATAGTTACCTGTGCTATACAGTAGGACCTTGTTGTTTATCCATTCTATATGTAATAGCTTACATCTGCTCACCCCAACCTCCCAGTCCATCCCTCCCCCAACCCCCTCCCCTTTGGCAACCACCAGTCTGTCCTCTATGTCCATGGGTCTGTTTCTGTTTTGTAGACAGGTTCATTTGTGCCATATTTTAGATTCCACATATAAGTGATATCATATGTTATTTGTCTTTCTCTTTCTGACTTACTTCACTTAGTATGATAATCTCTAGTTGCATCCATGTTACTACAAATGGCATTATCTCATTCTTTTTTATGGCCGAGTAGTATTCCATTGTATATGTGTACCACATCTTCTTTGTCCATTCATCTGCTATTGGACATTTATGTTGTTTCCGTATCTCGGCTATTGTGAATAGTGCTGCTATGAACATAGGGGTGCATGTATCTTTTTGAATTATAGTTTTGTCTAGATATATTTGGCTTTAATTCTTGAAGCTGACTAAAGATGTCTACCTTGCTGCCTCAACTCCAATGTCTTTCTGGGCTCTCTGCAGAGATTTCATTAACAGGTAGACTGATGTGCACCCACGTGGCCGACTGTTTTCCACTGTGCCTTCCCCATCGGAAGACCAGATCACCACCTGACCTCAGAGATGCCACCAGCTCCCAGCTGCTCCATTCCTATTGCTTTGTTTGATTAGGAAGTCCTAGAAGGGGAAGGAGTGACTACATATTTGTCCACGGAGGTATCAATATTTGGGCAAAAAAGGCTGTCGATCACATCTGTCATTCTTTGCTGGCATCAAGAGAACTCGAGGGCATCTTCAAGAATGTATATTCATCTAAATATGTGGGACAGAGGAGTCAGGCGGAAAGGCTTTTCCGAGGCATGCTGCATCTTGCTCGGTGAGTGCGCGTTTCTCAATTCTTTCTCTGAAGCAGACGTTAAAACCTGCAGCACGGTCATTTAGAATTTCAAAGGTTTATTCTTCAGGGGGTGGGCCACAAAAGACACCACCATTATTCACATAATGCTGGGATGGTGGGGAACAGCCACACACCATTAACGAAGTCTGTGCAGCAAACCTTTATGGAGAAAGGCAAGAGCTATTCTGCCAGGATAAAGAAGATGCCTCATTACAGTTGCTTTAAGAAAAGATTATTATCATTATTGCTTTTTAAAATGCGCTCCTGCATCCTACCTAGGTTGGGAAAGCTTAAGAGGAGAAAAGCCAATTTTTAAAAGTAGTTCATAGGTCACTAAAGAGTCACAAAACACTCAACGTTTCAGTACACATCTCCCCCCACCCCCAACCCCATTCTCCTCTCAGAGTTGAGGATGTCAATCTGCTTTTAGAAAAAAATCCAACACCCCCATCAAGAGACCCTTCCTTTCTTCAGACAGACACCTCTCAGTACTGCTCTCCCTGGTTTTAAATGGTGCCAGAATCCTAGCCAATGGTTCTAAGGACCAAATAAGATGGAGCTTCTCACACAGAAAGCTGCTGGTCCTTCAACATTATCTTGCTTGGCTTCACCTGTCATCTCCCTTTCCTTTGTTTTGGAATCACAGGAGGCGAACGCCACAGATCTGAGTTGGAAAACCAGGAGCCCAGGCTGCAGAACAGCCAGCAGACAACATTGTCTCTGAACTGCTATTGTTTCTATTTTAGGAGCACATTGAGTGATTAGCTTGGGTAACAGTAACATCGCATTACCTTGCACAGGCTGGAAATGTCTTTCAATAAGGAGGCAACACGGAGGCCATGTGATACAATCCCGTAGACAGAGCCAAGTGGAATACATCAAAGAGAGCCTTGATGCAGATGTTTCATGCAGAAGAAAATTAGGTCAGAGACCACTTCAATTTCAGCTTCTGCCAGCCTCGTTTGAGAGCTTCCAGTGAATTCGTAATGAATAGCTTCTAGGGCACTTTTCTCTCACTCAGTCACAGGCTGCCACAGCCAGATGAGCGTTCCATGTGGAATCTTCTCTCATTATTTAAAACTGCTACTTTGTGTTCTGAAATTCCAGAACCCTTCCAATGCACCACCACTCTGGCCTGAAACAAAAAGACTTGGAAAAGACAGAGAGACAATAATCTGTATCATATTCTCTCTCCCTCTCTCCTATGCATCATATACATACATGTATTTTAATACATCCCAAGCCCCTTTTTCATCTGTCTGTGCAGGTACATAAACCTTTGCTGAGGAATATTGGAGATGTCAGGCTTTTTTAAATCTTACTCAACTTTGAAGAAGCTGAGTGGCCTATAGATGACCAAAATGCTTTGTCGGCTTCTTGCAGGGAGCGTGCATGCGTGAGTGAGTGCGGCATGCATGTATAAAAAAAAAAAAAAAAGCTTTTCTCTGAAAAGAGCACAGAAGGGCAGTGTGACCTCCATGAAAGTGAATGATGCGTCTTTTCCCTGCCCACCCTCAGCCCCATCGCACATGTTATTTATTATATTGGAGGGTGAGATTCTAGAGCACCCTGGGATCTTCCTGTTTCAGCTGCTTTTTCTGCCTACCCTTTGCAGGGTTCACACTGACAAATCCTTGCTGATTGGACTGGGGGTGTGTGGAGGGATGACTTTAATTCATGGCAGGAGAAGAATCATTAGATTCTGAATGCATTTAGAAGAGGGGCAGAGAGACAGACACGGAGGATCACAGAGGCTGCTCAAAGCTGGTGACGCTCCCATTTCCCATGGGAAAGGAAAGGAAGTGGCGGCCCCAGCTCCAGCTCCCAATGACACAATTGCTTTGTCTTTGCAACCTCCAAAGCACCAGGGCATTCATTCAGGGTTTTTCTCAATTCTAGGGTTTGCACAGCGGTGGCAGAAAGCCTCGGAAAAGCCCTCAAAGGTCTGCTTCTGTTCCAGTCAAGGATGGAAAGGCACCAGGAAGATGTTGCCTCTCTGGTCCTGTCATTTAAAATGCTTTCTCTGCCTTAAAAACACACTAGTCTTTCTGCCATGCTTCCCCAACTTGGTCTCCTCCCTGCCAGCGCTGTCCTGTGATCTCTTTCTTTCGATTTCACAGAGATGCACACACACACACACGCACACGCACACGCACAAGCGCTCACATGGATACATGCTTACACTCACACTCCGTTAAAATTTCTGAGGAGGACAGAAGTGCATCGGAGGCAGTTACAGTGAAATAAAAAGATGACCTGATGGAAAAGGAGAACTAGTTTAAGCTCCACCTATGTGTGAACTTGGACCAGCAGCTCTCTCCTCTGGGCTCAGGGTCCATATCCGGAAAATGTGGGTATCGATCCCTACATCCCTCACAGCTTTGATGCTGACTCAGTAAATGATCTTTCTCATGTGTTATAAGCAATAGACATCATCTGGAAACGTTTGGCTGTGGTTGTAGCCCCAGATCTACCTACTGAGATGCTAACAAAGACCTATGATGCTCATGGACTAGCAGCAAGGAACATAGGCTTGGTCATGCAGCAGCGAGACAGCGTGATTCCTTCCAGACACACTGCAATGGGGCAGCTCAACACAGCAGAAATAACATTGCCTTTGGAATCAGCTAGACTTGAGTTTGAATTTCGGCTCTGTCACTTCCTGGCTGTGTGACCGCAGGCGAGTCACTTAGGTTCTCTGATCCTGAGTTTCTTCCACAGTAATACTGGGATGATACTCACTATGAAAGGTTGTTATAAGATTAACTGAAATAATATATGTGCCTGATACATGGTAGGTACTCAGCAAAATGGAGACATTCATGCGTATATGCAGAAATGGCACGTATGATTTAATGTAGTCAAAAATTAACACTTTATTTGAATTGGTTTTCCTTGCTCCGTGTGGAGAATCTAGACACATGTATAGACACGCACAACATACCACATATGTGCACGCATGAATACACACATATGAAATTCAGTTTATAAAGGCAGTAGCAACCAATACTTATTTCAAATGCTTATTAGAGATTTTGGCAAATAAACGCTCAGTAAGTGCTAATTACATTTATTTTTATTTACAACAATACCTTTTGGTGTGGGTTCCCCACTTATCATGTACCCCTTGCCCATTCTCTTCTCTGAAAAGGCCTCTTCTTAAGAGGCAACTTGGTGCAGAGAAAATCTGTGTAAGTAGGGGTCAAGAGCCATCAGTGTGATGCTGAGTTCTTGATCACAAAATCGTAGCACTTCAGAGCTTGGCAGGTGAGAAACTGAAACACAAAGAGATTACGTGACTTGACCAAGGTCATCGAGGAACCTCAGTTCTCATGGAGTCCTCCCCTATGTCCTTCACCATCATAAGGTTCAACGGAGGCCCTGAGCATGAAAATGCTTGGCAGCAGTCAAGTGCTTTCCACCTGCCAGTGCCCCCTTCCCCAGCACCTGCCGGCTTTCCTACCGCAGCCCTGGCAGAAGGCCATCATCACTGCAGTGACTGCAGAGCTGTCTGCCACCAATGGCACCACTGTCCAACAGAGCATTGCCTGCCCAGAACTGGATTTTGTCCCTGTCAAGTTATGGGCCATGGAAGACAGCACAGCCTTGGGAAGGATATCCGTGGCCCAGCACACTGAGCAGCCTGGGCCAGTACCAAGACTGAGAGTCAAATATTGGTCTGCCAGGCTCTGGCTCTGTGTGCTGGTATGTGACCATGGGCATTTCCAGAAGCTAGAGAGGCCAAATCAGGGGAAGAGAAACATCCATTTGTTCTGTTCTGCACGTATTCATTCGCTCACTTGCTTACTCATTTTCCTATTCATTCATTTAGTTATTCTTTATTGAAACAAGGCTTCTACGATTTCACTATTTAGTGAAAGATTACATGGATAGAGATACAAACCAATTACAATACAATATGGCGAGTGTTATAATAGCGAAATACTGTGGCCACACAGGAGAGGGAGGCGTTCAGTTTTCCTGCTTTACAAATACTAGTGGAAGTAGAGATTGTGTAATAATCAGGGTTGGATCCTAGAAATAAAACAGCTGATAAATAAATGTCTATATACACACATTTCTACAGACATACACACATATGCATTATACATATGCCTATATTCGTAGAGATTTGGCCTTATACGATTGTGGGAGTTGGTTTAACAGTCTATACATGGCTGTTGTCTGTACCAGGGTTTGGGAAACTTTTTCTGCCAGATAGTAAATACTTTAGGCTTTGCAAGATATATGGTCTCTGTAGCAACTATTCAGCTCTGCCAGTGTAACACAGAAGTAGCCCTTAACAATTCATAAACAAATAGGCATAGCTATGTTCCAATAAAACTTTATATGCATAAACAAGAAAGGGGCCGGATTTGTCCTGTGGGCCATAGTTTGCCAACCCCTGGTCTTTGAGACTGGGTTTGGAGGCCAGAGCCAGTAGGATGGACACTGGGGAAGGAAGATGGATGTGAAGGGGAGGAGAGCAGGGCAAACTGGAGCCCATTGACCTGGGACTTGTGTCAGTCTCTCATTGCCTTCAACTCTTCAGCTTCAGTGATCTATGTGTCTTGCAGGAGAAGTGGTGCCTTTCATCCTGGAGCTAAACCTACACGTGACCCAGGAATTGGAAAAACTGATAGAAGGTTCATTGGGAACTGGAGTTGCTGCTGGTTTGGCTGCTGCCCCATGACAACAAGGTAAGTCAGCAGATAAATAACAATAGTGCCTGGTGCTCTTAGGTTGGTTGACCTTCTGAGTGTAAAATGCATATGGCTTCTGCTTCAATTCAACCATCCAAAACTCATGAAAAATGACACTTAGGACCCACTCTAACTTGGAACAATGTAGGGAAGGAAATTCCGCCACATCATTCTTGTCTAACTAAGTGATTCAATCAAGTCCACACAGATGAGAACATTTCAGAAGAGTTAACACTGAAAACGGATGTTAAGCATGGGTGAGGATTTTCCAGGCAGAGGGCATCTGTGGAATCCTCAGACAGTGTGTTTTGTGAGTCATCTGTTCTCAAGTGACCCCAACACAGAGCTCAAAAGGAAAAAGAAACAACCTGTTTTTTGCCTGCTAAGCATTTGAAAATTTTATTTTCCTAATTTTTCAATGATTAACCATTTCCATCAGAATCCAGATGTGAGCGGTAAATGCTCACAGACTTGACTCAAGTCCCCACCCCCAACTCCCGCATCCCTTGCAGAATGAGGATCAGTCTGCCTGGCCATCCCCAGCAAGCAAACCCACTCCTGGGACAAGGTGGCTGATCTGTCCATGTAGCTCTGGGCATCTAATGAGAATATTCACATTTAGCAATGGTTTAGCAGACAATTCCCATAAAGCTCTATTTCGAGCCACAGCACTGAATGTTTCCCCCTTTTTTAGTAACTTGTTCTTTCTTCCTGTGTTTTGTCTTCATTAATGCTGTCAGATTTTACTAGATGTTCTGGAACCAAGAGTTATATTTAATGCCTTATTCTTTCCAGTTCTTTCACTATATTGACATTACCTCCACAATACTTCTAGCCACCATCCACTCATCCATTCTCTACCCATATGTCCATCCTTCCATCTGACTTTGCATTTATTTGTCCATCCATTCATCTCCTTTTCTTTTTGGGTTACAACCCCATTTCAGTCTTCTATCATCTTTTGCTTACATGATTATAAGATCCAGTATATTTATTTTACTGCAAGGCTGAGTGAATGAATAGGATGTAGAGCAACATAGGCTTAGATTTGAATTTGTGTCTGTCCTTTACTAACTGTACAACCTTAAGCACATAATTGAAACTAAGTCTGTTACTATTCGTATCTCAGGGTTGTTGTAAGCGTTAATTGAGATAAGGTGTATGTAGTAGGTGATAGAATACCAGGCACATAAGAGGTACACAGTAAGTATTATTTTACCCCCTTCTCCCTATTTCTGCCACTTCCTTCTACCTTTTTTCATATATCTTCTTCATAAATGCAACCAATTGTTACCTAACATCCTGGCCTTTGCTGAAGCCATACTGCGTTCTAAAACTGTATCCTCAATTCCTAACTTACTATTGAGATTCACCACTATTTGTCTCTGATCATGGAAACTCTTCTCATCAAATTATCCATTGTCTTATTTTTTTCTTTGTAAGAAATTTATCTGTTTTCTTGGATCTACCCATTCCCCAGATAAAATGCTACCTCTTCCCATAACCCTTCCAGAATCCCCCAAATTTAAACTTTTGCTTCCCCTGCATTATTATAAGACTTTATTTGATGGGAAGGGGAAAGGGGACTGCGTTTTTGAGCACTCTATTGAGTGTTGATACTTGCATCATATATTTTTTACAACCTTATAAAGTAGTTATTATCTTCATTTTTCAGCAGAACTTTCCCAAGGTCATTCAGCTAGTGAGGACCAGAGCAAAAATTCCAACCCACATCTATCTGATTCCAGATGTCCTTTTCATTTCACTCTGCCTTGCCTTCCATTTTCTACACACTTATAGTGATAATTACATTTTGACATCTATGAAATATTAAAAAATAAAAACATGATTGGTTCCATTAATGAATTATATTAAAGGATAGGGATAGTATTTTATTTTTTCTTATAGCACCTTAAATGTTCTGGTTTAACAATTTAAACATACCATTAAGGATGTGGTAAATGTTCAATTAAATAACCTTCAATGAGCATATAGAACTTTCACTAGAGTTCTTACTCTTGGGAGGTTTTTTTCCCCAATTTCAAATGTGGTAAATGACCAAAAATCCTTCAGCCATCATATTCTCAGGATATGGTCAATTTCAGCTTTCATTATTTTTAGTAAGGATGTCTAAAACAAAGAGAAAATTATTATTATTTTTATTTGGTTAAGTTCTTATCACAATGGGCTATTTTGTGAAAATCCTTGGGCCGATCCCTGCAGCCAGCAGGCAGCCAGCCCACTTGTTTATCTCTCCATGGCATTAGTAACTCTGTAAAAGTTAAATCTGTTTTATTTATAGGTTGGAAGAGACTTCACCCATGAGGAGTACTGAATAAATAGACTTTCGCCATCATTCTCCAAAGAGGTTGGGAAGGAACCACTCATGAGGAAAGCCTGGAGGGGACAAATTGTCAGAATGAAGTATGGTCCTTTGTTCAGAATCAGAAGAGTTACCCACTCGAATCATAAAATACCAGATGAAGCTCACTTCACTAAACATGGGTGAGCAAATGGAAAGAAGAAAGACATGGTGACAGTGAAAATGCCCAAGATGTAGTCTCTCCAGGTTAAATGAAGGCAAGTTCATCCGGGATCCCAGAGGTTATACTTTTGCCAAAGCATGCTTTGAGTTAGCACAGAAAAGAGTTAGAGCTTTATTCTTTCCTTCTTTCTTTTTTTTTTTTTTAATAGAATGAGATTGATTGGGCAATGTAGAATAAACTGCCTGTGTTTATGTCTAGTTATTTGTACTTGAGTGTAAGAAGAGCAACTCAAAGTTATTTAATTACGGGACTGCAAAGACCAACCCATCATTAAATATATTATGAATTGAATAAATATCAGTTAAATAATCATGTTATATCTGAAGTCTGCTAACCCTTTGGAGAGGAATGAGATAGTTATGCTCTTCGATAAACCCCCAGAGTCTGTGCTGTCCTCATACAAGGAGCATGCCGCTGATTCCATGAGCTTTGAGATCTTTTCCAAGAGAAAGAATGGGTTTTTGTTGCACAGTCCACATGAACTTGCCTGGTGCCCCTGCTGATTAATGGCATTTATTCCCCAGAGAGCTGCCTGACGCTGAAGGCAGAGATATGACATTGAGACAGAGCTAACCTAACTGGCTCTTATGGGGATCAGTCTCATGCCTGACTCTTCACTACAGCGTTCCGAGCATTTCAGTTAACTGGGTGTGTCTCCCCTTCCAAATCAGTCTCAGCCAGTCCATAAAGGGGAAGATGGCATTCTCAGATACCAGGTTTCAGGCGCTGTACCTTTAGGATGAGTGGAGGTTTGCTTTCAAAGCTGGGTGTGGGACCTTCTAAAGAGAAGCCCTGCATGGTCCTAAGCTATTCATGTAAGTTATCATGTTTCTAGTACTAGCTACTTTCTAGTTCCCTTCCCTTGTCTCATCACCACCTGTCTCATCTTGACAACTCTGATCTCAGATCTGCCTTCCATTTATTTTTATTATATTCACCCTCTCATCCTGGAAATGACACCCAGTCTTGTCGATTTGATACCTGACCTTGACTTACCCTGACTCCACTTTCCCTACTTGTACTAGAGGTGGGTGTCGGCATCAGACACATTTGTCAGTATCTCTTCTTGATTCCATCCCCTGCCCCATTTTTGGCTTTGCTCTTTTTACGAAAACACAGACATCTCACTCCATGGTGCAAAGCCAAAGGCAGGACAGGGGACCGAAAAGGCTCCCACAGATGAAGTCTGAAGTGTTGTAAGCCTGAGGGAACATACTCCATCATCCTTGCACCCAAGCCACAAAAGGGGTAGTGCAGTTTCATATATCCAGAGAACTCTTAACTAAAGAGGTAGTTGCACCCATTTCAGACTGTACCTCAATGTGTCTGTGTCTTGAGAAAAACCAACTATGTCATCGCACATCACCCAACGTGATACAATAGAATATCAAGTGTTTTGGAGTCAGGCAGACTTGGGTTTGAATCCCGATTCTACTCTTTGCTCACTGTGTCCTCTCAATCAAGCATCTTAACTTCTCCAAGCCTCAGTGTTTTCATCTATAAAATGAGAATACCTACTTTATACTGTCATTGTGAGAAATTAAAGAGGTAGTGTACATAAAATACAGAATGTTGCATATGGTGTTTAGTAAGTAGGGTTTATTATTATTTTTATTATAGCCATGATAAGGTCCTAATGCCTAAATTCTGGCAAGAGTGGAGAAATTCTTCAATATTCCGGCAGCTCATTTACTGATAGATGGGCCACAGGTTTCTTCAGGCACTAGGCTGGTTGTTCAGTGTTGTAAGTCACCAGCTGGCTTCCTGCCTGAACTTTTAATCTTGTCCCCATCTCAATTTAAAGAGGGTGAGAAAGCAGAGACATCAATCGTTTCCTTGTCAAGGACAACAGCCCCTTCCTTCTTCCTTAGTTCTCTCCTGGGGCCCCATCCACCCAGTGCCAAAGGAGGGCGCTGCCGCTGAATACAAATCACCACGTGGTGGGGAGGCTTTGTGCCTCCATGGGAGCCTGGAGCAACTTCACTGTCTCTGTGTAAGGCTGTGATGAGTCCCATCCAGTCCTCCCACTCCTGGGGTTAAGCACCCCACCGTGTTCCACAGTCTCCCTGGGTAGTGATGTAACCACAAGCATGGCAGTTACCCAAGGTACTGGGACACAGACTTTATTGATTTGTTCTTCTAATGCATTAGGAGGAAACAGGAAACCTCAGGAAGGTCACAAACGACAATTGTGCATTGACTGGCACAGACATTGACTTCATTCAGGAAAGAACAACTCAAGTGGCCTTGCTATCAGAGAGGAAAGGGGACCATAGATGCATGACTCAAAAATGAAGACGATAAGCGTGGGCTGGATCCAAAGGAATCAGAAAGAACTGAAGCATGTAATGCTCGAGCTCCAACTTGAGGGAAAGTCTTTGTTCATTGACTGGCAAGGCCAGATACTCAATCAATGTTGCTTAACAGTGGGATGAAGAAATAAACCAGGCAAGAGTGATCCCCTTAGGTCTGTGCCCTATTAAGTCCCTAAGCAGCTCTCTAGTGTTCTGCTACTTGATTCTGTGGTTACATGTCCTTCCATCCCACCTTCATGATCTTGAAAGCTGAGCACTTCAGACAGCTTCCCATGCATCCTCGCTCTTCTCCCTAGCTTGCTCCCCTCCATGATCCACCTTGGAATCATTAATCATTAAAAACTCACAGCATGATTGAAATCACCCTAGACTTTCTGCACCCTCTTTCTTTTCCAGACCTGTGTTCTGAATGTTTGGGGTCTGTCTCCCGTATGTCTAGGCCGGCCTTGTCTTCCCTGATGATTGGAAGAGTTGAAATCTTCCTCTGAGGGTTCTGATTATTTCAATTTTATCAACCAATTCTTGTTTACTGGTGAGAAATTATTCCAAAATGTCAACTCCCCATGTTAGTCCTTTATCTTCTAAGAAATGAAACCTTCTACAAAATCAAGCCTTTCCAGATGTTCGGCCTTTAATCACTTCAGGAGATTCTGAGTAGGATGCTAAGGTCCCTTCTAATCCCATGAGTTTAGATAACTAAAGCCAAATGATTGGTCCAAGACTCGGTGGAATATTTACATTTTTCTAGAAACATTTCCATATTGATTACTAGAAATGGAAAAGTGACAGAGTACCAAGGAGAGATGGGCCTTCAGAATGTACTTTTGTTTAGGCTTTTGTGGGCTCTGTATTGACATTTAGTCTCTAATCCTGGTTTGAGCAGCCGTATGAAATACCATCTTGGCATCAGGAGAAGCAACAGAGAAGTGGTATCTCTAACAAAAAACATTATGCTAGAGTTTACCCATAATCAGTGTGGAGACTGAGTAAGGACAGCCCAAGGCTTCTGTGGAGGTCAGATTCTAGCAAAGGGTTATTGCTTGTCCCAACTCTGCCAGTCACTCTCTCTGTAACTTAGGTACAAGACATAAATTTTGTGGGCCACAGTAGACTCATGTTTCAAAGGGATTTCTAAGAAATTAATTTGGAGCTGCTTTGAAGATTAAATGAGACAGTGGATTGTAAATAGCTTAGCACATAGTAAATGCTCAATAAACATGTGTTTTTTCCCTAAGGGTCCATAAGATGTCTAGTCACTGGAATGTAGTTTCACTCTAAGGATAAAACAGCTAATATTTATTAACCACTAACTATATGCAAGGTAATGTGACAAGCAATTTGAAAGTAATATTTTATTTACCTAGATACAAGTTTTATACTTATTTTTCAAATAACGAAAGTCAGGCTCAGAGGGATTAAATGACTTTCCTTACATTATACAGCTAATCACTAATAAACCAAGATTCACATCTTAAACTTTCTCAGTCCAGAACCCATTCTCTCAATCACTTTGTTGTAAGGACATTTTAGAATGAGAAATCAGTGGTATGACTTTAATAAGCTAAAAAAGAAAAAAAAAATCCAGTGAACTGTAGAGTCCCTGGGGAAATAGAGGCTGGAGAGTAGAGGTGGAAAAGCACTAAAATAATAGATTCCAGTATCGATCTAGTGAGCTGGGCTAAGGCAAAGGAAATTAGTAGGATTTGTAAAGTTGTTATTAGTATTTGCCGAAGATGTTTGCCATCTCCCATGTTCTTCTTGGAAATGTTGCCTTTTGAATATATTTCGGGCAAACAAGATCACAAAAAAAAAAAAAACTCCATTCTTCTTTCCTTCTTACTCAATCTTTTCAGCATTGGGTGCCATATTAGGTACTGAGAGTACAGAGATATGGAAAATGGGGCAAGATTTTCTTTTTTTAACATCTTTATTGGAGTAAAATTGCTTTATAATATTGTGTTAGGTTCTGCTGTATAACAAAGTGAATCAGCTATATGTATACATATATCCCCATATCCCCTCCCTCTTGCATCTCCCTCCCAACCTCCCTATCCCACCGCTCTAGGTGGTCACAAAAAACCGAACTCAACTCCCTGTGTGATACAGCTGCTTCCCACTAGCTATCTATTTTACATTTGGTAGTGTATATATGTCAATGCTACTCTCTCACTTCGTCCCAGTTTACCCTTCCTCCTCCCCATGTCCTCAAGTCCGTTCTCTACGTATGCATCTTTATTCCTGTCCTGCCACTAGGTTGATCAGAACCTTTTTTTTTTTCCATATATTTGTCTTAGCATATTTCTGACTTACTTCACTCTGTATGACAGACTCTAGGTCCGTCCGCCTCACTACAAATAACTCAGTTTCGTTTCTTTTTATGACTGAGTAATATTCCATTGTATATATGTGCCACACCTTCTTTATCCATTCATCTGTTGATGGACACTTATGTTGCTTCCATGTCCTGGCTATTGTAAATAGAGCTGCAATGAACACTGTGGTACATGACTCTTTTTGAATTATGGTTTTCTCAGGGTATATGCCCAGTAATGGGATTGCTGGGTCATATGTTAGTTCTATTTTTAGTTTTTGAGGAACCTCCATACTGTTCTTCATAGTGGCTGTATCAATTTACATTCCCACCAACAGTGCAAGAGGGTTCCCTTTTCTCCACACCCTCTTCAGCATTTATTGTTTCTAGATTTTTTTGATGATGGCCATTCTGACTGGTGTGAGGTGATACCTCACTGTAGTTTTGATTTGCATTTCTCTAATGATTAGTGATGCTGAGCATCCTTTCATGTGTTTGTTGGCAATCTGTATGTCTTCTTTGGAGAAATGTCTATTTAGGTCTTCTGCCCATTTTTGGATAGGGTTGTTTGTTTTTTTGATATTGAGCTGCATGAGTTGCTTGTATGTTTTAGAGATTAATCCTTTGTCAGTTGCTTCATTTGCAAATATTTTCTCCCATTCTGAGGATTGTCTTTTCGTCTTGCTTATGGTTGTCTTTGCTGTGCAAAAGCTTTTAAGTTTCATTAGGTCCCAATTGTTTATTTTTGTTTTTATTTCCATTTCTCCAGGAGGTGAGTCAAAAAGGATCTAGCTGTGATTTATGTCAAAGAGTGGTCTGCCTATGTTTTCGTCTAAGAGTTTTATAAAGTGTCTGGCCTTACATTTAGGTCTTTAATCCATTTTGAGTTTGTATGATGTTAGCAAGTGTTCTAATTTCATTCTTTTACAGGTAGCTGACCTGTTTTCCCAGCACCACTTATTGAAGAGGCTGTCTATTCTCCATTGTATGTTCTTGCCTCCTTTATCAAATATAAGGTGACCATATGTGCGTGGGTTTATCTCTGGGCTTTCTATCCTATTCCATTGATCTATATTTCTGTTTTTGTGCCAGTACCATACTGTCTTGATTACTGTAGCTTTGTAGTATAGTCTGAAGTCAGGGAACCTGATTCCTCCAGCTCTGTTTTTCCTTCTCAAGATTGTTTGGCTATGCGGGGGTCTTTTGTTTTTCTATACAAATTGTGAAAATTTTTGTTCTAGTTCTGTGAAAAATGCCATTGGTAGTTTGATAGGGATTTCATTGAATCTGTAGATTGCTTTGGGTAGTAGAGTCATATTCACATTGTTGATTCTTCAAATCCGAGAACATGATATATCTCTCCATCTGTTTGTATCATCTTTAATTTCTTTCATCAGTGTCTTATAGTTTTCTGCATACAGGTCTTTTGTCTCCTTAGGTAGGTTTAATCCTAGGTATTTTATTCTTCTTTTGCAGTGGTAAATGGAAGTGTTTCCTTGATTTATCTTTCAGATTTTTCATCATTAGTGTATAGGAAAGCAAGAGATTTCTGTGTATCAATTTTGTATTCATATTTTCTATTTCTTCCTAGTTCAGTCTCGGAAGGTTGTGCTTTTCTAGGAATTTGCCCATTTCTTCCAGGTTGTCCATTTTATTGGCATAGAGTTGCTTGTAGTAATCCCTCATGATTCTTTGTATTTCTGCAGTGTCAGTTGTTACTTCTCCTTTTTCATTCCTAATTCTGTTGATTTGAGTCTTCTCCCTTTCTTTCTTGATGAGTCTAATGGTTTTTCAATTTTATCTTCTCAAAGAACCAGATTTTAGTTTTATTGATCTTTGCTACTGTTTCCTTCATTTCTTTTTCATTTATTTCGAATCTGATCTTTATGATTTCTTTCCTCCTGCTAACTTTGGGGTATTTTTGTTCTTCTTTCTCTAATTGCTTTAGGTGTAAGGGTAGGTTGTTTATTTGAGATTTTTCTTGTTTCTTGAGGTAGGATTGTTTCGCTAGAAACTTCCCTCTTAGAACTGCTTTTGCTGCATCCCATAGGTTTTGGGTCATTGTGGTTTTTTTGTCATTTGTTTCTAGTTATTTTTTGATTTCCTCAGTGATCTCTTGGTTATTTAGCAGTGTATTGTTTAGGCTCCATGTGTTTGTATTTTTCTGCTGAAAGATCAACGGTTAACCTTATGGGGATTCCCTTGTATGTTATCTGTTGCTTTTCCTTTGCTACTTTTAATATTTTTTTCTTTGTATTTATTTTTTGATTGTTTGCTTAATATGTGTCTTGGCATGTTTCTCCTTGGATTTATCCTGTATGGGACTCTCTGTGTTTCCTGGACTTGACTGACTATTTCCTTTCCCATATTAGGGAAGTTTTCAACTCTAACCTCTTCAAATATTTTCTCAGCCCCTTTGTTTTTCACGTCTTTTTCTGGGACCCCTAAAATTCAAATGTTGGTGCATTTAATGTCCCAGAAGTCTCTGAGACTGTCCTCAAATCTTTTCATTCTTTTTTCTTTATTCTGCTCTGAGGTAGTTATTTCCACTATTTTATCTTCCACATCCCTTATCCATCCTTCTGCCTCAGTTATTCTGCTATTGATTCCTTCTAGGGAATTTTAAATTTCATTTATTGTGTTGTTAATCATTGTTTGTTTGCTGTTTAGTTCTTCTAGGTCCTTATTAAATGTTTCTTGTATTTCCTCCATTCTATTTCCAAGATTTTGAATCATCTTTGCTCTCATTACTGTGAATTGTTTTTTGGGTAGACTGCCTGTTTCCTCTTCATTTGTTTGGCCTGGTGGGTTTTTACCTTGCTCCTTCATCTGCTGTGTGTTTCTCTGTCTTCTCATTTTGTTTAACTTACTGTGTTTGGGGTCTCCTTTTTGCAGGCTGCTGGTTCATATTTCCCATTGTTTTTGGTGTCTGCCCCCAGTGGCTAAGGTTGGTTCAGTGGGTTGTGTAAGTTTCCTGGTGGAGGGAACAGGTGGTGCCTGTGTTCTGGTGGTTGGGGCTGGATCTTGTCTTTCTGGTGGGCAGGGTTGTGTCCTTTGGTGCATTTTGGGGTGTCTGTGAACTTAGTATGATTTTAGGCAGCCCCTCTGCTAATGGGTGGGGCTGTGTTCCTGTCTTGCTAGTTGTTTGGCATGGGGTGTCCAGCACTGTAGCTTGCTGGTCGTTGACTGGAGCTGGGTCTTAGCATTGAGATGGAGATCTCTGGGAGAGCTCTTGCCCATTGATCTTATGTGGGGCTGGGAGGTCTCTGGTGGTTCAACGTCCTGAACTCAGCTCTCCCACCTCGGAGGCTCAGGCCTGACACCAGGCTGGAGCACCAAGGCCCTGTCAGCCACACGGCTCATGAGTAAACTGCAAGCTGTGCAGGCCTGCCTCTGAGTTGGGAATTAGTTACCAATCTTGTTTACCCCAAGGTATTGAATTTTTTTCAATTTTCTCACATTGCCTGCTGGTCTTGGAGGGTCTCCTGGAGAGGCCAGGGGGTGGGGGCGACTGTGGCTCTCTTGGGGTCATAAAAGCTGGTGGTGGAAGCAGGGACCTACATCAACTCTGGCTGGAGGCAGAGACATATTTTGGGTCCATGGCACCGAGACCCGGCCCCACCCACCATTCAGGGAAAATTTTTATATTTGATATGTTTGAATTATAGGTGCAATACATTGGATGTGGCAAGACGATCTGAGGCAAGATTTGGATGAGCTTTGAATCTACACTGAGAAGTCTTGACTTGGGCAACACCCTTACACATGGAGCTATTTAGGAGGGGAATGCTGTAAGTGCTGCAATTTCTAAAACTCACTTTGGACCAGTGATGTTGCTAAAGTTTGTCACTTGGTGATGCCAAGAGGTTCATAGATGTGATGAGATGAATACCCTAAACTTGCAGCTGAAAGTTGTGGTTTATGTGCATATGAGTTTTTTCCTGAGGAGAGTGTCCATAGCTTTATTCTCAGAGAGTAAGTGACACAGAATGATTAAGATCAAATACCATTTGAGATGACTTAGAGGAAGAAAAGTTAGAGGAAAGTATGTGAAAGTTGGTGAAGAAGATAGTCAGGAGATGAGGATGAGCTGAGGTAGTGGCCATGGGGATGAATCCAGCCGATATAATGGCTGGTTAGCAGCTAGGAATGGTAACTGGAATTGACAATCAATCAGATGGACGGTGATAGAGAGGATAGATTAATTCACCAAGAGAGGAAATATAAGTGAGGGTATACGCTTGGTGGGGAGGGTGGGTAGGGAGTAATCCATTTAGTATTGGTATTGGTATTGATTGCTCTTTGATTTGCAATTATCATATTGCTATTTTCTCTATGAAGCTTAGAACTTGCATCAGGAAGTGTAATTTAACTCATTGACATACCAGGCAAGTCAGGGAGAACATGCTGATTTGAGATTTATACTTCAAACACATAAAGGATTGTTTTTAATAAAGCTTGGGTATATACCTAAAATTGAGGGGCATGACCTTAGCTCCTATTTCCAGCCCTCCCACCCCTCCATAGTCTCAGAGACAAAGACAGGAATTCACAATGATCTAGGGTATGTTTATACAATGCTAGATGCTTCCATAAATTTGTAAGTATTGGCATAATCCAGATCTCTTCCAAACTGGGTATAGGAAAACTCTAGTTATTGCCTGAATTTCCCCTTTTTATAAAGCTATTTGGCATTGGGTAGATACAGTTAAAGTCATATAAATGCCTTGACCATACAAAGGGTGAAATCTTAGAAGAAGATTTTGAGCAAATATCATGTACCAGGACTTTATCTCATTGTAAATATTAACAATTTAACAACATATTCTTATGGTATCAACCTTATAGGTAGGTATTATTATCCTTGTTTCAGAAATGAGGAAAATGAGAGTGAGAAACTAAGAAACGTCCCCAAGTTTGTCAAAGTAGGAAGTGGCAGAACCCTCCCAATCCCCATTCCAAACGTTATTTGACCACATCTGGACCCAGTGATCCCATTCTTTCCCAGTGTCCCCATCCCCTTTATGCCTCTTCCTTTCACTCTGCACTCAGCTTCGACTCCAGAATTTGCAGCTCTAATCAGGTTCTTGCATACTCTCACATTCCTAGCCTCTCACACCTCCCATCATCCTCAACCAGCAAAACGCAGCCCAGAAATCCCAGCCTGCCCAGTTTGTTCTTATACCAGAGTCAGTGATGATGGGCTGGAGAAAAACACTCAACCATGCTGACTGCTCTTACCTTCAATCTGTGACCTTGCCTGGCAACCTTGCCACATTTGTTTAGTCAATTGCTCTTTCATTTATTCAAGACAACCATGGTCTCGAGTCTTCTCGTTTCTCAAATTTCCTACCCTTGTCCCCTTCTCCTTACCTTCTGATGAAGACTTTGCTTCTTGTTCGACTGAAGAAGTAGTCACAATCTGAAAATGAATATACCTATTCTTGTGACCAAATTTAACCAATGTATCTGCGTCTTAACTTAGAGACTCTGCTTTCCTGGTATTTATATATTTACTCATAAGAATTGTTCATGCTCCTACTAAGACCAACACCTCCACTTGTGTACAGAACCTCATCCCTTTCCTCCCCTCCTACCTTGTTCCTGCAGTGGTCTTTCCTCTGTCCTCATGACCACTTTTTCCCCCCACTACTGATCATTGCCATTAGCAGGTAAACGTGCTCCACCATCGCCTGTCTTATGAAAACAAAACTCACCTTCCACCCACATTCCCTGCCAGCTCTCGCCATGTGTTTTCCTGTGTCTTTTAAAGCAAAACTTCTGTAAAGGACTGTCCATCCATGCTTGCTGTCTCCACTTCCTCACTTCTAATTCCCTTTTTAACCTGTGCTAATCAGGCTTTGGCTCCCAGTCCTTCAAAAGCAATTTCAAAAAACCACGCTTGTCAATGTCACCAAAAAACAACATGTTGTCAAATTCAATGATGAATTCTCAGCACTACTTTTAAACTCTTAGGAGCTCTGAGAAAGTCGTTTACTTCTTCCTTCTTCAAACACTCTCTTCTCTTGGCTTCTAGGGTAGTGTGTTCTGGATTTCCTTTTCCTTCACTGGTCACCCCTTCTTAGTATTTTTCTGACTTCTCCATCCCTGCTCTAACCTGTAATCCAAAGATTTGGCGTGGTGCTCTGTTGTTTTCTCTTCTCCACCTGCATTTACTTCTGAATGATCCCTTATAATCTGATAACTCCCAAATTTCGATCTCTTGTCCTAACCTCTTCCATGAGATCTGAGATAGTAAACTACGCATTGAATATTTAGAGTGTCTAAGATGGATGTTATAATTAACATGACCAAAAAAACCCTCTTGATTCTCTCTTTCCCCCTCGAAATAATCTGAGCCTTCTAAGTCTTTATCAAAATTTAGAAATCATTCTTGATTTCTCCTTTCCCCTCGCTTCCTATATCCAAAACATCAGCAAATTTTGCTGGCTTTACCTTAATATTATCACTTCCCTCCAACGCCACCTAGTCTAACCCACTATTGTCTCTTGCTTGGACTACAGAAGCCTACAGATCAATCTCATTGCCTGTTCTCTCCCCAGCAGTAAGTGTTATTTTTTAAAAATCAGTTGTGTTTTGTGCTCCTAAAAGTACTTCAATTACTTTTCATTTTACTGAGAATAAAATTCAGACTACTTAATGGCCTATCAGGCATTACTTGATCTAGCCACTGCTTACCTTTCTGACCTTATTTTCTACCACTTTTTCTGTTGGTCAATTGTGCTATATTTATGCTGGCTTTCCTTTAACACACTAAACTCATTACTGCCCCAGGGCCTTTGCACTTCTTAATCCCTGAACTGAGAATGCTCTCAGTCCAGATATTGGCAGAACTCCTGCCATTGCGAAGTATAGAGCATCTTAAAAGCACAGAATATCAGAGTTAGGAGAGTCTAAGGGATTTTCAAAACCCATCCCTGCATTTTCCAGCTGAGAAAAGTGAAGCCTAGAAAGATTGAGAGCTGCTCAAATCCACACAGTAAGTGACCAAGCTGAGACCACCTCTCTTGACCAATGCTTTCCTTTACATTTTGTTGGATGAGCCAATTACTCTGTGTATGGCATTCTCATTTTTTTGGCTCCAAATCGACTGTGATTAGTTTTAAACCACAATGCAGTTTGTCCACCAGAATAACATGCTTCTGAATTCTTTTGACATATTCTTTTCCGGGGCAGTTGGCTCCACTGGGTGAGCTGGGGTAGAGAAAAGAGGATGGGAATGCAGGGATGATGATATTTTAATTACTTAGAAGTATTGGGTTGGCCCAAAAGTTCGTTTGGGTTTTTCCATAAGATGTTATGGAATAACCCGAACAAACTTTTGGGCCAACCCAATATTTGGCATTTCTCTGTGAGATCAAAGTGCCTCACCCAGGTGTTAATTCAGTCCTCCTGCTAGCCTTCTGAAGCAACTTACAGAAACCAGTGCACAGATGAGAAAACTGCATATGTTATCTCCTGTGTATATTACTCACATCAGAGTGACTTTTCTAAAATATAAAACTGGCTGTATCATTCATCTGCTTAAAATCTTTGCATGGCCCCCTTTGCCCTTAGGGTAAATTCCAGTCTCTGTAACCGGGCTCCCCAGCCCTTCACAGACCATGCTTTCATCATTAACCGCATCCCCTTCCACTCCCTTTCATAGACTCACTGCTATCGCCCAGCGGCTTTGCATGCTTCAGCCACATGTGTCATGCTCACCATCTTTCACCTCTCCAGGCCTTTGCCCATGCCGTCTCTGCTCTGCACAACCTTATATACCTGTTGTTTGTTAAAGGAAGCAGGTGTTTCCACTTCTGAACATCCTGTGAGGCCTTTCTTAGGCAGTGTCATTTGCTTCTCCAGGATCTTGAGTATCGTATCCTTGACCCTAGCATTTATCAGTGTGTGGTGATAGGATAGTAACTGAGAACATGCTGGATGAATGAGTGAACGAGTGAAAGTGTCTAGCATGCTGGCAAGGAGTGAGAACAGCCTCCCCAAAGAATATTTTAATGGATTCTTATCTGCTGCCTCCTTGACCACGCCTCTTTCGATCCCACTTATATTTCACAGACTTTACGATAATCTCTCCCCAGAGTTAGAGAGACCAATTACTCTTGCAAGGCTCCTTCTGGCAGGCACTGCCCCTGGCTCTCTAAGGGGCCTCTTGAGCCACCTATGAGGTCCCTAATGTGAACACATGCTATGGGATTTCACATTCATTTGTTGATTGCAGGGCACTCACTGCTAGTGGTCTGCAATATGATTTCTAGGTTGTCTGTGGATGCTGTGAATTTATTTATATATGATTTAGGAGGAACTCCTTTCACATCTATGATAGCAAACGACACTGTTTCTGTCTAAAAAATCATTTAGGTTTAAAAAGTGAATCAATTTAAAGAGAAATATTAAAATGTATATAAACTGACATATGGCAAAAAATAGTGAAGTGGTGCCTAAATGACTAATGTGTTTTATTCATTTAAGCGTTCATCTGTGTATTCGGACATCAGATGTTTATGGCACATCACTTGCCAGGCCCTGTCCTGTGTAAGGGGTATGTAGATGGTGAGTGGTTTGGGTCTCGGTCCCCGTGTCCTTTAAATTTTAGACTCTTCCTGGACACTCTGCAGGATGCTGAGAACAATTTGTTAATATCCACGTTGACGTGGGGTGACCGGATTGGGTGGAAGTAGAAACAGAAAAATATAAACACATACACCTGTAAATATACATATGTGTGTGGGCTGGATTTACTGTTTTGTTTCTAATCGGTGGAATATGTCTGGGGTCTATGCACACTCACCCACACACAACCCCTCAAATGTGAGAAGTGGAGAGCTGTACTTCACGGGAAAATAACTTGCCGGGAGGGGAGCTGTAAAGTAGACAGTGAGTGATGGGAAGAGGATAGACAATGGCATCAGATCAGAAGTAACACTTCACCCCTCTGAGATTCAGTTTTCCTCTGTAAAATGAGAGGCTTGGACTGGATCAGTGACAGAAAATACATTTCCGTGATTGAGCTTATGTTACTGGAGGGCTTCGGTGAGAAGGCTTCTCAGGGCAGATCCTGCTTGAGTGGGAATGTGAGTGAGAATGTGCTTGAGTGATGAGTGCTGCCTAGCACGGGTATGGGAAGGGAATCAGATGACTATTTACATGGGCATGGGTGTGAGAGGGGAGAATGGAAACAGCTGGCCACACTGCACTGAGAGTTTTTGAGCTGGATTACTTTGAAGAGAACTTCAAGGTCTGGCATTCTATGGTTCGGCAAAAGCCAACTCCATATTTTTCTTAACGGTAAGTAGTGAGTGGCAAAGATGCTGGCGATGCTGGTGATGGTGTGGAACCGCTTCCGTTTATCTCTGTGGAACTTTTGGTATTCAGCCTCCAAGATGGCACCCAGTGATCCCCACCCCCTGGTAGGTCATTACCTCCCCTTGAGTGTGGGTTAGACTTGTTTTGCTTCTAACAAATAAAGTAGAAGTGGTGTGATGCCATTTCTGAGATTAAGTTCTAAAAAGACTGTGCTTCTCCCTTGGGTCATTCATTCTCTCTCTCTCTCTCTCCCCCCCACTCCCCCCCAACCCACCTCTCTCTCTTTCTATCTTGGAAACCAGCTGTCATGCTGTGAGCCACTCAAAGAAGAGGTCCCTGTGGCAGGGAACTCATGTCTCCAGCAAACAACCAAGGTGGACCTGAATCTGCCAACTGCCGTATCAGTGAGCTTGGAAATGGATCCTTCCTGAGATGAGTCTTTTTTTGTTTTTCTGAGATGAGTCTTGAGATGACTGCAGCTTCTGCAGACACCTTGATTGTAGCATTTGGGGAGATCCTAAGGCAAAGACACCTAGATAAGCTGAACCTGGATTCTTGACCCACAGAAACTGTGAGATAATAACTGTTGCTTTAAGCTGCAAAGTTTTAGGGCAATATATTATGTTGCAATAGATAACTAATACAGAACTCTAAGTCTGGCGATCACAAAGGTCAGCCTACATGAGTAGCATGCAGGTCCAAGTTTCACATTCTATACAGTAAGAACCACGGGCTCAGATCTCGATATGGCCACAAAAATATCCTCTGCACATATAGGCACTTGGGGACCAGGGTCACACTTTATCCTAGCTCCAAACTTGTATTCCAACTTTCTACTGGATATTGTCAAAAGGATGTACCACTGGCACCTCCTATATAACATCTCTGAAATTCTTCTCTACTGTTCCCTATTTTCTGTTCAAGCCCTAAATTTTAGGATCATCAGTGATTCCCCCTTTGCCCTCACTCACTGTATCTTTTTTTTTTTTTTTTTTGGCAGCGTTGGTTCTCTGTTGCTACGCGTGGGCTCTCTCTGTTTGGGGCTAGCGCTCTTCGTTGTGATGCACGGGCTTCTCATTGCGGTGGCTTCTCTTGTTGTGGAACACGGGCTATAGGCACGAGAGCGTCAGTAGTTGTGACTCGTGGGCTCTAGAGTGCAGGCTCAGTAGTTGTGCTGCACGGGTTTAGTTGCTCCGCAGCATGTGGGATCTGCCCGGACCAGGGCTCAAACCCGTGTCCCCTGCATTGGCAGGGGGATTCTTAACCAGTGCGCCACCAGGGAAGCCCCTCACTCACTGTATCTTATCTCTAGGATTCCCCCAACTGCCACGGTCCAAGTTCACTACTAGGATCTCACATCTGATCGGCAGAAGCCTTCTACCTACAGGTATTCATTGCTTTCCAAAAGTTCACTTTACACCACCTCGCTTTTACTGAAGACCTACATTAGAACCTGTTTTCGCTAACCGAAAAGGTGAAAATTGGAAATTGCCTTCCGCGTCTGTCTTGCAGTGAGCCTTTATAGATGCGGTGCACGCCCGCTCAGTGGGGGTGGCGCCGCCAAGCGCCTTTCCCGGGAACTGCGCTCACCATCTCAGCATCCAGCCTCCAGAGCTTTGAACTGCGCGAGCATCTGTGCTTTATCTGCATTCATTTTGTGCGTCCGTGACCAAGATGTGTTCCATGGTAATTGTTTCTTTGCTTTACGCCATTTCAGCTTACGAATCGATTCATAGGAATGCCGTATTTTCGGATAGTGGGGAAAGCCCGTGTCTTCTCGCTTGTCTCCAGACTTCCTTCTGTGCTGCAACTGTTACAAAGCCTTGCCCTTTTATCACTGAGTTTAATATTTAGTGTGGAAAGGAGCAAGTGAAAGTAAAACTATCCCTTATCCTATCATCATAAAACCTGAAAATTTTTGTATGCCCTTCTAGCCTCTGTCCATGTGCAAAAGTGCATTTCACTTGAGGGTAATGATTCTATATATATATATAAATATAATTTTGGTGTTTTATTTTCCACACTTCATTAAATGGTAAGTATTTTCCCAGCTTGCTACCTTATCTTTGAAATTATCACTTTTATTTGTGCGTATTATTCCAAGGAGGGGATATTACCTTAAGATACTTAACTATTTCTCTGTTGGACATTAGAGTTGTTTCTAATATTTGTTGTTATAAGTAATGCTGGATTAATCTTCCTGGGTGAAATTGTTTGCTTCTCTTCAATAAATTCAGTATAGGAAATTTTCAGGAAGAGACTTCCTTGGTCAACTATTCTGAAGAAATTTTTGTACAGGATAAAAGTCCCTGATTGCTTTCTAGAAGGGTGACTCTAGGTGACAAGAGTGTAAAATGACATCTTTTTATTTAAAAATTTTTTTAAATATACAACACAAGTTTTAAAAAATCCACACGGCAAGTAACTCATTTGAGAGCACCAGAAACTTCACATAGTAATATAGATAAATAAGAGGGTCTAGGAGGAAGAGAGGATTAGAGTCATTTAAAATTCAAGTTATTAAGACTGGAATTTTTTCCTTCCCTATTCTAATAATCAAACAAATAACCCTCACTCTCTCTGTTTATTGACTTCTAGGAATGTAGGGGCCTATTAATTTCCATACGAACTTTGTAAACTTTTGTCCTACTATGGTGCTGTGCCCTTCCCTACAGGATGAGGAATCTGCCGGGCATGGAGCCCATAGCCCTCTCCTGGATCAAGCTCTGGGCACCTGGGATGCCAGAGTCCCTGCCAGAATGACCCTGGGCCTGATGTTCACTATCATCGATGACGATACATTTAATGTTTTTTTCTAAAGCTTCCTCCATCTCCATTTCTTCCTTTTCCATGTGTTTCTCTTCCTCCTCTTCTTTCTTCTTCTTCCTTTTATTAGCAAGCTTTGCACACTGCAGTAGCATTAATATAGAAGTCAAGAGTAGAGCCTGTGGAATCAGATTGCCTGGGCTCAGTTCAGCTTTTATACACTCAAGGAACATGAACATAAACACAATTACCTCTCTGTTTCTTGGTTTCCTCATCTGCAAAATGAAGGTAATGTTAATACATCCTTGTGGAGTTGTGCTGGTGGTTAATAAGTCAATATACATGCAACAATTAGAACAGTGTTGGCACATAGTAAGTGCTCGATAACTACCAGCCTCTATAACCAAATTCTTCCAGATTATTTCCTTAGAACAGATTCCCAGAAATAGAATTACAGAGACACAGGAAAGAGTACCTCTTATTCTCATTCTACGTATAACAGCCCCCAAATTTTTGCACTGATTTCCTCTGGATGGAGGTGCTATTTCCAAGGACTCTGCCTCAGTGAGGGCTGAAGACGAAGGCTTGGAGGATAAATGATTCACTGTGGGCGTGATGCTGCCTCAGTCCTGGGCAGCCAGGCTTGCATCTGAGGAAAACGCAGCCAGGCTCACCGATGTTATGAAATTGGCTACGCAAGGGTGTCAGGCAACAAGCTGATACTGGAAAGAGGTTGAGGAGAAATATGATTGCCTCAGGATAGGGACTGCTCTTGTCAGGAAAATTCCTAGGAACATGAAGAGAGACGTGCTTAAACGCTTCTGTGAGTCATATCCAGGAATTTGTAGAACAAAAGGGCGATCATGCCATGGCCAAGCAGGGCTCCTGACAGAGAGCTTTTATGGAAGGACCAAGGAGGGCCAGAGAACACAGAACAGACCAAGTCATTACCACCCTGGTGATTCCTGACCCACATTCACAGGAGCTGGTTCCCCTTTCTTCTTCTTCTATGAGGGACATTAATAGTTCAGTTCTTTTCAGTAGACAGAGAGGTTCTGGGTATCTGAGGGGCTTGAGAATGACTGACAGAGAGGTCTGCAAGAAGCTCAGCGCATGCTGATAAGACCTGACTTCCCAAAATAACTTACTCACCAGTTCCTTGTTGCCAGTAATTTAGCAGCACTTGGGGTGTTTTCACGGTTGCCTGGAAAGTCAGGGGCACTGGCGGATGCTGTTGTTACTGACGATGATGAAAAAAGGGCGAGGGGTGACGATGATGATCATGATAATAATGAAAGGAAAGAGGAATGAATGTTGATCGACTGCACCAACGCTGGGTGCTTTTACATTATTTTAATTTATTCTCACGACCCGCCGCCCCCCACCCCCCGCCAGAGTTGGAGATAATTATTCCCATTGCACAGAAGTGCCTCACGGGGGTTAAGTTCCTTGCCCATGGTCACACAGCTGCTCAGTGGCCACCGGGGGGTTAAATTCCTGTCCTCAATTCAAGTCCTGGGCTCTTTACATTACATGCAGTAGATGAAAACGACACACACACACACAACTTACCTTGGGAAAAGACCCCTATGTAACCATTCCGAAGGGCACTGGAATTTTTGTAATTACAACACTTTCTTTGTTAACCGTCCTGTACTGGGTCTTCTGTTATAACAAAGCCCATCGAGCATGTTTTAATTGCCAGGGCTTTAGGACAGAAACAAGTTCCAGATTAGTGATAACAGTCTTGAGATGTAGGGACTAGAGCAGACTGATCACAGTGGGTTAGACCATTGGAACGGCCAGCAGCCTTCACCCAGAGATCCTAGTGACTTGGATCCCTATGTGGCGCGGCTGTTAGATTTCTCAGCAGACCAGTTTTCCCAGTTGATTATCTTTCCTGAGCAGCCAGAGAGCCCTTTTGGTTTCACCCTGAGGTGGAAACCTGAGGCTGCCCGGCTTGTCAGAGTGCCCAGCAAGTTTGTTGACCCGATTAACCTATAATAATTATATTCTGAAGCTATTCGGTGGGCAGAAGGGACCAGACAGATAGCCCTGTTGGCTCGGCCTTCACAGTTCATTTCCGCAGGGCTTTCCCCTTTGGGTCCCTGGACATGAGCTAAGTTCATCCCCTCATACTTCTTTCCTTTCTCAGCTTGTCCTCTCCCCTGCCCTCTGTCATACACATGCCAGGGTCACCGATTTCCTTGTATAAAAAGATGCAGAGTGGAGAAGGGAAAGAAAGGTGAATTGCTCATCTCCGGGACCAGCTAAATGGTGTAATGCATATTTAATATGAATGCCTTGCAAAGCGGTAGTTATGTCTCTCAAGAATGATGAAGTTTTTCAGGCAAACAAGAGAAGGGAATTTCCCAAAATGCTCTTCACTGGGAAGCGAAGAATGTCAACTTTTCCCTGAATCGGCACGGCCTGGTGGAGTGGTGGTAAGAACATGGTTTGTATAGTTTCTAACCTGGTTTGAATCTTGGTCTTATACTTTCCTTGTCTTCTGAACTTGAGCTGATTTTTAAACTTCTCTGAGCCTTGGCTTCCTCATCTTTCAAGTGGGAATAATAATACCTAGTCCTAGGGTTGTTATAAGGACGAAATGAGAAAATGTGGATAAGAAGCTTAGCATGGTGTCTGGCATAGAGAAACATCCAGTAACTGGAAGCTATGGTGATGCCGCGTATTGTTACCTGGAGCATCAAAGCCAAGGGGAAGCTCAAGAAACATACAACCCTATAGGCCTGGTACCATGAAACAAGGGGGAGTCAGGAGCCCAGGAGGCATGGCATGAAGGGATTCCCAAGGGGATCCCCTTGAGAAGGCTTCTACCACAAAGGAAATGGACTGGGTCTTGCTTTCAGGAGATGGTGTATGACAGGATGGTTTGCTTTAGCCCTAAGAGACTGGGAACAAGAGCTTCTTTTCATAAACCTCGATGCCCCTTGAGCCTTATGACCTCATTCTTTTCTTGAAGTAAGGCTCAAAGAGCAGCTATCAAATGATACCCATCCACTTGAAAACACTGATCTGTCTCAGCAGGTTGCAGGCAGGGGAAGGTCACATCATGTTCTAGGCCAATGTTATTGAGGTCTGCTTTTCTGCTTTTTCATAATAATTCCGTTTTGCTCCTGCAGGGGGACCTAGTACCAAATTACCTGTTACTTACAGTTTTTTAAAAAGGAAAAATATGATGATAATAAGATTTGGAAAAAGAAAACGAGTCATGATCATTATGGACTTTTAAAATGTTTGCTTCTTTCACCTACAATTTTTTGTTTTGTTTTTGCGGTACACGGGCCTCTCACTATTGTGGCCTCTCCCGTTGCGGAGCACAGGCTCCGGACGCGCAGGCTCAGCGGCCATGGCTCACGGGCCCAGCCGCTCCGCGGCATGTGGGATCCTCCCGGACCAGGGCACGAACCCGCGTCCCCTGCATCGGCAGGCGGACTCTCAACCACTGCGCCACCAGGGAAGCCCTCACCTACACTTTTATCATGCCTTTCGTATCTTCTCATAGCCTTCATGGCTATCACCGTAGACTGCTCCATAGTATTCCTGTCCCCTCTTGTTGGACCGTTAGGTTGTTTCACTTCTTTTTCTCATTCAGGTCAGTGCTGCAAAGAGTAGTATCCTCCATCCATGCATTTTATTCTTTTAAATGAGTTTTGGGGGATAAATTCCTACCTAGTTTAGAGTGATTCATAGGTCTTTTTTTCTTTATTAATTTTTTAATTGAGGCATAGTTGGTATGTAATAGTATATTAGTTTCTCATGCATGACATAGTGATTCACAATTTTCAAAGGTTCTATTCCATTTATAGTTATTATAACATGTTGGCTCTATTCTCTGAGTGTACAATATATCCTTGCAGCTTATTTATTTTATGCATAGAAGTTTATATCTCTTACTTCCCTGCCCCATCTTGCTCCTCCCCCCTTCCCTCTCCCCACTGGTAACCACTAGTTTGTTCTCTAGATCTGTGAGGCTGTTTCTTTTCTTTTCTTTTTCTTTAAGACTTTTTTTTGATGCGGACCATTTTTTAAAGTCTTTATTGAGTTTGTTACAATATTGCTTCTGTTTTCTGTTTTGGTTTTTTGGCCACCAGGCATGTGGGACGTTAGCTCCCTGACCAGGGATCAAACCCGTACCCCCTGCATGGGAGGGCAAAGTCTTAACCACTGGACTGCCAGGGAAGTCCTAGTCTGTTTCTTCTTTTGTTATATCCACTAGTTTGTTTTATTTTTTAGATTGCCCATTCTTGATATGTATTACCAAATTTCTCTCCAGAAGGCCTGTACTAATTTATTGCCCTTAGAACATATCCTTACAGAACTGCCAGGCTTGGATGTTATTTATTTATTTTTAATTTGCTAATTCTTTGCCTCATGGCTTATGCACATGGCCATGGGTCCAAGGCTTATTAACTCTTTGTGTTTCCCCTCAAGATGCCCTGTTTTTACAGCCAAGCCTAAGTTGAGAATCCTAAGCGTGACTGTGACGGGTCAGTGCTGGATGTCCTGAGGAGCCTTACTTCTCATTCCACCCTGGCCCTGGAAATCTGATCATCTTCCCCTGGCATCCTACTCTCAGTTCACTGTCCAAGCACTATGCTAGGCACTAAGGAAAGAAGGAAGGAGCAGGGTAGGGGTACACAGATCAGTGGGGGAGACCAACAAGGGACACACAGTATGGGGTATGGGGCAGGGGAGTTCCCAGGACCCAGGTGGGGAGCTCAGAGATTGCTTCCCAGAGATAAAGCTTAGGCTGACATTGGAAGGATGAATAAGAGTGTATCACGTCAACAGAAAGGAGTCATCCCCTCTGCCATTATCACCATCTCCCCTGGTCCCTCCACCTCTGCACCTTCTCCCGATACTTGAGTCACACTGAGCTGCCCACACTTTTATGCCCAGAGTTTGCTCAGACCGTTCCCTGCCTTGGAAGCTCTTCATCCCTATCCGCTCGCTCAAGTCTTACTTCCTCTTCAAAGCACAGGTGAAATTCACTTCTCTCTAGCTTCCCTGTCCCAGTCTGGAGGCGGAGGTAACCCCAGAGGAGGCTTTCTATTGCTCCGTGTAACGTCCCACAAAACTTAGCGTAACGACAGCCACGACTTTCATCATATGTTTTGCTCTTCCACTGAACCGTGAACTTGGACTCTGTGTGACTCCTCTTAGCGTTGCTTTGCTGAGCTCAGGGCCTGACTCAGGGGGTGCTGGGTGACCGCTGAGCCATGATGAACTCATTGAAAGATCACTTCTTGAAATGCAATCCCTAAGCCCCACTGCTGGAACTCAGTAGCTTCTCAATAAATAAATACACACTGAAGACATTTAAATATTCCTGTTCCATTTCCATTAGGTCTCCCTTCAGGAAATCACTATTTTTTTTCCCAGTGGTCTTTGCGAGGATGTCCACCTCCTATTCCATGTGGTTTTCTCTCCTGCCCAAGAAACCTGAGCCTTCCTGAAGATCGTAGTCGACTTTACCAGCCCCACCCACCAGCAGGCAGGCCAAAGCTTGTCTCCTGTGTAACACAGAGCCCTTTTTTCTCCTTGTGAGAAAACCAAACCTCCTCTGCTATCTGAGATGAATAACCCCTGCTAAAATAGAACCCACTGAGTCTTCCAGCCAAGGAGGCGGCCGGCTGGCAGAGTTGGGGAGGTGAGCACATTTTGAAGCATAAAATTTCCCAGGATTAGAGCGTTTCATTAGGAGACTTCTGGATGTGTTTTTCCCTCTAAAGACTTCAGTGAGAGTCCAGAGAATTTACCAACTACAGTGAAACATTCTTTACCACCAGGAGCTCAGTTGCCCATTAATTGTAAACAAGTTTGTGTGTTGATCTAACAAATGCCGATTTATTTTTTTCGGTTCATCCTGTTTCATTTTTTAATTAAAATCGTTGCATTGATTTGTTTTTAAAATAAGAGCGAAGACTCTGACTTTGTAGGTTGAGAAATAAATTATCATTTGAAGGATTAGAGTGCTTCTTCTTTTGATTTTAATAAAGATTAGAAGAAGAAAAAGAAGCACAAAGGAATGAATGCAGCTCCCCCAATATAATGAGTTAGACGGCTCCCTCCCCCCCCCTTGATCAAACAAAAGAACAAATGTATTAGACAAAGAGTATAGATTTGACAAACCATCTATGCTCTTGCAAAGGATTTTCCAGGGGATTTGGAAAGTTGTAGCCTGCCCATGTTCTGTTATTTCTACGTATATTAAAGCCAGTATGCTTTAATATTGTTTTTGTGTGTGCTTTGCTTCCTGGCAATAGAGTCTTTCTTTAAGAAAAGCAATTGGGAGACACCCTAGTCCTGGTTAATCTGTTCCCCTTTTCATACACAGACCATTGTCTGGATGTGCTTCCCAAGAGGCGCAGGCTTTATGTCCCAGGCCCCCGCTCCCAAGTCGGCAGCGTGTACAAAGGGAACAGCACATCTTGGGAAGAGCCTGCTGGATTTCCATTTGACACTGGAGCTGTTTTGCTTTGTGCAAACCTCAATGCAAAATGTGCTGATTCCCAAGGAAAAACAAAAAACAAAGTGAGGAACAAATGTGGTGATTTGTCAGTTTGCCACCCAGACCCTCTACCCCAAAGGGGAAGAGTTTGGGAAATTCCTGCTGTCTTCATGGGTGACCACGGGGCTCCGAGGGCTCAGGAAATGATTCATCCCTCTGGGGGTGCTAAGAGTCTGGCCACATCTCTAGAATAGGAACTTCTGGAACTGTCCCTTTGTCCCTGTATCCGCTGTGACTTTCCACCCAGATGCAAGAGACAGGGCCAGCTTATCTGTACTCCAATCAGTCAACTCTGAGGACACACCCCAGGAGTTTCAACTGGGCTTACTTGATGCTTGCCCTTTTCATATTGATATTAAATTACTACGTCTTCACTGTTTGTTTGTTTCTTTGAATTTATAAATATGGCCTTGGCCAAACACACACACACACTCACTCCTCCGGATGACTCTGGATCTCCCTCTCTGTTTCCTTCCCTCTCTTCTTCTAAGTGTCTTAAGACTGCTGTCTACTTCCTTTCTCTCCAAATCCACCTCCCACTTACTCCTCAAGTCATGGAGTATGAGTGCTGCCTTTCACCCCCATCTGTGATCCCATCCTGGCTGAGGTCACTAGCACCTGCCATGCTATTGTCTTGTTTGTTTCTTTACTGTCTCTTCTTCCAGACCATGAGCACTTTCAGAATCGGGGGCTGTCATACTTTATTCATCTCTGTGTTCATAGCATCATGGCGTTCAGGACCTGTTTGACTCAAGGAGCTTATTCCAGAACTATCACATTGTCACAGCTTTTCTTCTTGAGTTATGGAAAGAAATAACAGGTTCTGAGCATTTTGTCTTGTACCAGGCACGATGCTGGAAATAGCCGCATACGTTTTCTCCATCATCTTTACTCCAAAAAGGCATTTTTGCTGGTAACACAATTCAGGCTCCGAGAGACTAGACTACACAGCTAGTAAGTGGGAGATGGCAAATCTAGGGGGCTGTGTTTTAAAGGCATTTCTGTCCTCTGGGCTGGTTTGGATTGTGGTCCAAATGTTGCAGGCATTGAGAGCGCTCCATACAAATGGAAGACTCACCTGAGGTAAACGTGGGCTCCCCAAAAGCTCAGGAAGTGGGAAGCAATCTCCAAGCTGCCCTCCTGGCTGGAGAGATTGATTCTCTTCTTAGGAAGTTCATGAGTCTCATATTGGAGAAGAAGCAGCGAATATTTAATATATAGTGAGATTTATGCTCTGCTATGGTAATAACATGTTAAATTTATCTTCAGAGTAATCCTACGTGGAAGGTACTATTATTCGTACTGTTGTTCTATTGATGAGACACACAGAGGTTAGGTAACTTACTCAAGGTCATACAGCTGGTAAGTAGTAGAATTAGAATTTAAATCCAGACAGGTATCATTGCAGAGTCTAGTATTGTATCCCAGAGGTAATTCTCTTCTTTCTAAAAGTCCTGGAGTTTCCACATTTGCCTGGGGGTGAGAATATCTTGCATTCTTATCATGGATTCTCTAAATTAAACATGTTGAGTTGTTTCATTCTTTGACATGCTGCCATCATATTGACAGTTTACCATCTCGTTTGCTCTTTGGGGAACATCCTCCACTTCGTGGGTCTTCCTCTTAACAGCAAGAAACCCCAAGAAACGGAGTAAGGTATCCTAGGAGGCATCTGCTGTAGCATAATTCCCTAATGGGTCAGTTTTTGTGGCCATGTCACATATATTAATTTATGCTATTCTTCCTACTAGACACCTCCTGAATCTTTCTTGCAGTGAGCTGCTGGCACACTCTCCTATGCTTCTTTGATGGATAATTTGGGAATAAGTTCAGGAAGTCCCTTAAATTTATCCTTGATACATTTCACGCTATAAGATTCATTTAACCCATTTTTGCAAGTGCTTCCTTCAAGTCAGCTACCAGTTTGGCACCAAGAGATTTTGCAAGGGTATAGGATTTAGAATCAGAGAACCTTGAAATCAGAGTCTAGCTTGTGACTTACGAGTTATTTGACCTCGGGTAATTCCCGTTAACTACTCTTGCCTCAGTTTTCCCACCTGTAAATTAGAGCTAATGGTATTGACTCTAGAGAACTGGGGAACTCATTGAGAGAAGGGCTTTTAAAACTGTATTCCTATCATCATGACATTCATAAATATTTCGGTTACCGACCTGACTCCTTGGACTCTTTAATCAGTAGAAACTGATAAGAGGCCAGATGAGAAATTCAGGCAAGTCTTTATTGGGACTCACGCTACAGCACGAGGGAAGCAAGAACAAGAAACAGGTGCCCTTGCTTGCTCTCCGAGGAGGGTGGGGCTGGTTCCTTAAATAGGGTGAGGGTAGGGGCTGATTGGTGGATGAGAGGGAGGGGTGCCTGAGATAGTCTGCCCACCCCCTCGGTGGTGCCGTGTGCAGGAATCACGCGTAGTACCCAGCTTTTGCTCTTGTCCCCTTTCATCCTGGAGACTCCCCGTTGGGTCACCTTTTCATGACCCCCCAGTACTCTTCTGTTTTGTGTTCCCACCTCCGGCTGGTAGAAGGGCCAGTTGAGAGAGGAGCTGGGCTGAACCAGGTCCCTCCGGAGACTGCCTCATGGTAAGACCATCTCTTTGTTTCTCGTTTGTGACTTTAGTTTAAGTTTCTGTAGTTGGTACATGTTGAGTCTCGGTCAGTGAATTTAAAAGGATCCATGTTTTATGCGGTTTTGTCTATCCAACTTCTCCTGCAAGTCTCTGCTGCAATCGTGGGCATGGGTCGAGCACGGAAGCCTTGAAATGCAAACACAGCCCACACTGCCTGAGACTCTGGCCTTGGGTTACTTACTAGGACTTTAAAGAAGAGAGAGAAAAGAAGAGGAGCTTGCATTTCTCTCCCTGTGCCTTTAAAATGTAACTGTTCTGCCTGGGCTCTCAGGAACTTATCTGATCACTGTAGTCCCTGCAGCTGAGGGAAAAAAGAGGAGGCCTTTTTAAACTACAGCAGGAAAACTATGAGATCTCTGGCTCTGTCTGTCTTTATGTAAAAAATTAATTTGCAAATGAGCTCTATTTAACTGGCTTAAAGGAAATTAAGCACTTGTATAAATTCTCAGAAATATAGAAGAAATTGGCCAAATGAATTTATTAAATTAATATCTGCTATTAAAGCTAGCTTGAACTTGTGAGTTGGATTAATACAGACATGCCTTTGGAGTCATCAGTATTAGATATCATACTCTTATTGTACCTAGGGTTACTGCAAGTCAGTAAGTATACATTGTTTCTGTTGTTTATCAACAAGGAAAATGACATGATGAAACTTTTAAGTAAATGTAACTGAGATAAGAGCTGTCAGGTAAACACTATAGGAATAATTATGTTTGGGGCATGTCTATCAAAGTAGTCTCTCCAGATTTTGGTTACTTGAAACTTTTAGTTTTGCTACATTAAATGAAATGATAGGAATTTATTGACTATTCAGGTCATTTCAAGTAAGATAAAATACTGGAACATTAATTGCCAAACAGCTTTAAGTTTACCTACTTTTGCCTTAGGAGAAACTGAAGCTGTTTGGGTTTATTAGACACGTCTTATACCACACTGAGGAAAGAGGCTACTCGCTTAAAGGAATTTCAGATGGGCATTTGAGGAGAAATTTCTAATCTAGGATCATCCCTGTGTTGATTAATAATCTAGGTCAGGGACTCTTTCCACCTGCTCAGCCTCTGCTAGTGGCCCTTGTGCCTTCCAGAGGGCTTTTCCAGTGCCTCAACCTGAATTCCCCATACAGCTGGGCCCGAGGCGTGGGGTACACTACACTGAACTGCACAAAACAGCACTTGCTTCACATGCCCCGGGATCGCCCCCCACCCCCCTTCCCGGAGGTATAACTACACCAGACATCCTACCTCTTAACTAGGCAAAGTATGTTACCAGCCCAGGTCCTTGGACTCTTTAATCCATAGAAATTGATGAGGCCAGGAGAGAAATTCAGGCAAGGCTTTACTGGGACAGGTGCTGCAGCTTGAGGGAGTGAGAACAAGAAACAGGTGATTCGCTTGCTCCTGGAGGGAGGAGGGGGCTGGTTCCTTAAAGGGGAGGAGAGGGGTGGATCCGTAGGTTGATGGGTTGGGCTGGAGGGAAGGCTTGGGTGGTCTGACTGCTCTCTTGGTGATGCCGTGTGCATCAGAAGTGGAGCACCTTACTTCTGCACGCAGAACCTCCAAAATGTCAGTTCACTTGTGGCCCTTTTGTATCTTATTGTTCATAATTGCCCCGACGGCTCAAGCATGTAGTTATTTTCGGTCCCTCATAGTTTCTTTGTATTCTGTTGCTGGAGGAGAAGTCTGTCCGGGTGCAAACACTCTGGTAGAAGGCCCCAGGCCCCAGTCTATCTCATTTCAAGCCTTGCTAACTATCCAAGAGCCTATCTAAAAGTGGAGAAAGCAAATTATGACAACGTACACTTTCTTAGCTTTGACTTTTGTTCATATGCATTATGTTAATGTTACCATTTTCTGCAGGGTCTCCGGCAATTTGCTTTTATTTCTTAGAAATGTTTAGTAATTGTTTACTGAGAAACTAGCAGTGGAATCTAAAATACCTATCCCTAGAAGTACTTCTAGTGAGCTTTAGTATTTGTATAAAACTTCAGTAATACGGTCACCTGTGCAAAGTGTTACTAGGGGTCATCACCTTCTGGAGATACAGCCCTGGGCTGGGGCACACCAGGCAAAGAGTCTGATCTTATATGGCCTCTGTCTCTGGCATAGTCAGAGGCAAGGGTGATTTCTGCTTTTCAAGTTTCTTCTGGGGGCTCAGCTGCCAGCCCTTAGTTGGAAATATGAGAGAATAAAACAACAGGAAAATAACTTTCATTCCTTATCCAAATCACAGTTGCACCTCGATAATACTGATCTCTGTAATCATCTGAACTACCACATTTTGGAGCCTTTTGCTAGCCTTGACTTTCAAAGTCATCCCAATCTTCCAGCATTTTACAGACTTCTCGGACTCTTCCATAACAGGCGCTGATCACTTTTATCTGCCTGAGCCTTGCAGACTTGGCGGACTTCTGAACTTGCCCTTTGCCTGTGCTGACACCGGATACCTGCCTAACCCTCAAGTCTCCCACAATCCTCCTGCCTACGGTGTGAGCTGTAAATCAAATTCTGCTGTTACCAGTGAGGAGAGAGCTGTGAACTATATTCTTGAAAGGCTCTACTAGGTCTTCAAGAGGAGGAAAGTTCATAATAAAATATTTTTCCTATGCTCAGGCAACAGAAGCCTACACAGCTGATTTAAATTGAATTGGAAGCTAATGGGGCAGGCAGTAAACCTTAGTGGTTAGGACAATGGACTTTGGAGTGAGACAGACCTGGGTTTGAATCCTAGCTCTTTGAATTATTGGCATAATGTGGGCGGCAAGATGTTGTCTTCCTAAGTCTCAGTTTTATCATCTGTAAAATGGAGACAATAATGCCTGTCTCATAGGCATTGTAATTGTATTCCATGAAGTAATGTATAATGTGTTTATCATAGTGCCTTGTGCATAATGAACACTTCGTAAGTACTAGTTTCTATTTTGTAATTTTATGTGGCACCCCTTTTGCAAAATTCAGCCCAGCCCATCTGACCATACTGGTCCATACTCTTTCTACTGTATCAAATGGCTTCAGTTTATGCCCTCAGACCTATCAGCTGGTTCACAAGATCTCTCTTCAGGTACAGACTGTCTACTGGATTTTTTATTTCAATGACTATATTTTTCATTTCTAGAAGTTCTAGTTCATTCTTTTAAAAGTAGCTCTTTTTTCTGGGTGTCTCATTTTGGGGGGGAGCTATTTGGTATACCTTTAAACTATTTAATATACTTGTTTTATAGTATCTATGAAACGGATTATCTGAGTTCTTTAGGGCTTAATTCTACCATTTTTGTTTGTGCCGACACTCACGATAGATCAATTTTTGGATATGTTTCTACTTTGGATTGAGAGTTATCTTGAGGAGGTCTTTATCTGTGGAAATCATGTCCATTTTTAATTGCATATATATGCCCATAAGAGTGGTGATATTTTCTTCTTATAGATGCTTCAGGGGCATTGGAAGTCTAGAACCTATTCTGTGTAATATTCCAGCTCGGTGGTTTCAGGATCATATGAGTGAAATCAATTAGGGCTTTAGATATACATGTGGTGCAAGTTGGTGGTTACAGACTTTTCCTAACTGCCAACTGTTTGAGGGGGACAAGGTTTCTTGTCATCTCTTTGGGGGTAGGCTGATTATTTTTGGTTTATCCTTTTATTGTATGTGTTATTCTTCATAGATCCTCTTTTTGTGCAAGTGAATAAGTTCTGACTCTCCCCACCTTGCATAAGCACAAGATCTCATGTCTTCTTACCGCATGGGCATTAAAACTAAAGCCCTGAGATTACTGAGAGCGACCTTGCCTGACCCTGGTCACTTCAGGGTAGCTGCGGTATCAGCACACATGCCTACATCCTTGCTTTCGAGTTTCTTCTTCGTTTCTGACCTCTGAGGATTTCTCTTTCTTATGATCTCAAATCATGCATCTAAATGAACGTTCATTTTATCTAGCATTTATAAACATCTGTGGAAAGAATTTTTTCAGAATATCTAGTGTGCGTAATGTTGGAACCGCAAGTCTCGTAATGGAAGAATTTCTCCCATTGTTCGAGACATCCCATCCTTAATGCTTTCTTTACTGTGAATGTCTCTACTACAAAGCTGGTGCTCATGGGAGCTGCCTGGCCCTGGGATGGTTTTTTAACAACTTGAGGGGTCTCTTTCAAGCCTCTGTGGGTTAACTATTTCCTGCCCATTAGGCATGAGTAATTTTTAAAGTGGTCTTTGTCATTTTGACTGAAACTATAAGGTATTAAGCAGTATCCTAGATGATTTCCATTCCTCTCAATTTGTATGTTCCTGCTCTTGGCAACATTTCCCCCAAGACAATAAGAAGTATCTGATTATATATGCATGTATTTCCTATGAAACCTTTACAGTATTGAAATCCGAAGAGCAGAGAGAGACCTTCATTTTCTGGGCCACATGAACCGTCAAAGGGAGACCCACTCTTACTGCTTTGGGTAACGACAACTAATTTCCCTTCAAGAAATGATCGGTCATCTCCATAGCTCAAGCCGACTAGGTCTTACCTCACCAAAACCAAAAAATTAGAATAATTTCCCTGAGTGGGAAGTAAACACATATCAGTTCAAACACACGCTGCCACCTCCCTCCACCACTTTTTATACCGAAATGAGCTTCAGATCTTCTCGATAAAAGTCATCAGGTCTGTACGATCCAGACAGCCCCTCTTTGGCCTGGGAGATGTGTCTGTTTTGTTTCATGTCACCTCATTCTGCAGTAAATTGTGACTTCTGGGGCACAGGGGCAGTGCAATTACTGAGCTACTCTTTAAAGGGCTTAGGCTTCAAGAGTGAAGGAGCAAAATGTTTCCTGATTGGCAAGAAGCCACAGGACTATTTTATTTTAACTAAAGATATATGAGGCATGGAGGAAAGCACGTCAACTTCGGAATCGGTCAGAAATGAATTCCAGTCCCAGTTCTGTAACTCATGGACGGTGTGATACTTGACAAGCTAGTAAGCCTCTTAGAATCAATCTGCAAGGCCTAGGGAGCCAATATTTGTGGAAGGTCCAATTTAGGAGCAGCATAATATTGTAGAGAAGATCTTAGAACCATCCAGGTGTAGGTTCAGATTTGGCCTCTGCCATTTTCTTTTGTCTGGAATGGGGACAGCAGTACCTCCTGCACAAAGTTGTAACGATTAAAGTCAGTGAGAAAATCTCTGTTAAGCGGCTGGTCCGTGATGTGAGTTCCTTTCTTTGGTCAGACAGTCATATATGCTCAGTGCATACCAGTTCTGGTCCCTTGCTCCAGACTGAGGGACTGAGCGATTCGACTCGGTCCTACGCTTACAGTGTCCTCTATGCGGGAGGAGGCCGTTTGCTCAGTTTTTTGCTCAGGACGCCCCTTTCATTCTCCTTCCTTCGATTTTTTTTCCAGAGGGTTATTGGAAGCTGGGAATGGCTGCAGGTCAGTAGGCCACTTCCTGCCGACCACCTGGCCCTCCCACAGAGCTTTCTATCTTACAACCTCTGGGCCCAGGCAAAAGGCCACTGGCTTAGGCCTGGCCTTAGATTCCTGAGAGGCCTCTGGAATTTTCTGGAGACAGACGGGGCTGTGTCAGCAGCCCACAGCCTGGAACAGAGTGAACAGAGGTATATGGCAGGCCGTTCCTTTGAGCCTCTCTCCCTCCCTGAGGCTTGTGGTTTTAAAGCCTTAATTGCTGAGATCAGAGCCACTCTGTTTCAATGCAGTGCCAAGAAGGGCCATGCCAGCCTAGTGCAGGTGATGGCGGCTCCTTCCAGAGGCCCTCAGCCTGGCCTAGAGAAGTGGTGGCTGCAGGGCCCTGGAGCCTCCTGTGGGGCTTGTGTTTCCCTTCCTATTAAATCCTCTCTGTGCTCAGAAGGCCGCTCCACCTGCCCATCTCTCCAGCTTTGCCTCTGGTGTCTTTAAAAGCTTCAGTGTTTCCTCAAATTAAGAGACCCAGCTGCTCGAGGCCCTTTGTTCAGTGTCTCTGGGATGACCTTTCAGACGATTCGTCCCCACTTGCAGGGGCTGAGCTTCGCTGGTATTTAGACTCCGAGCTTCCTTGGCTAATCGGAATTTATTATCCTCTTTGTGAGGAGACTATGAGGTTCTTTCTCTCCAGGGAGGGCTGTCTTCTGGGTGAGTGATACATGGGCTGGCCCTGGCTCCCTAATCCTGGCAAGCCCCGTTTCCAGGTTGTGTCTCCATGGGCCCCAGAGACTCCGCGTGTGTGTGCGTGTGCGTGCGTACACACGCTCACTTGGTCATGGAAAATAAGGACTTTCAGATCTCAGGATTGTTCTGGGATAAAGGAATCAGATTAGAGTTGAAGGAACCTGGAGTCTTCTTGGCCTCACTCTAACAGCTTTGCGAGAGCTGTTTAATTATTCTTTCAGATCTGAGTAAGTCTTGTTGATGGAATTCTTATTGTAGTAAACTATACATAAATTTTAGTCATTTTTAAGTGGACAGTTCAGTGTCGTTAAGTACCTTCACGTTGTGCGGTCATCACCTCCATCTGTCTCCAGAACTCTTCCACCTTCCCAAACGGAAACTCTGTACCCATTAACTCCCCATTCCCCACTCCTCCAGCCCCAGAAAAATCGCAATTCTACCTTCTGCCCTATGAATTTGATTACTTGAGTTATATAAGCGGAATCATACAGCATTTGTTGACTACTGTTCCATTGTACAGGTGTGCACGTATTGTTTATCCAGTCACCCACTGATAGACATTTGGGTTGTTTTCACCTTTTGGCTATTGTGAATAATGTAGCAAAGACCATTTGTGTACAAATATCTGTTCAGGTCAACTACCTTCAGTTCTTTTGGGTATATACCTAGAAGTGGAATTGCTGGGGCATATGGTAATTTTATGTTTACTTTTTTGAGGAGTTGCCATGAGGTTTTCCACAGCGGCTGTACCATTACAGCCTGTCTTGTTTTTTTATAGTAGCTCTCCTAGTGGGTGTGTGGTGTATGTTCATTGAACTTTGAGGGTGATAAAAACGAGAACTGCCATGTTGATCATTTATTAAATTCATACTGTGTACTAAATATTTAACACAAATCATCTCACTGAATCTTTAAGACAATCCTGTGTGGTTTGCTGTTATTTCTGTTTTACAGAAGGGCAAACTGAAACTCAGAAAAGTTATGTAACTTGCTCAAAATCAAACAACTGAAAATTAGCAGAGCAGGGAGTCCAGTGCAGGGGTCAGGGTCCCATGTCCATGCTCTTGCCACTAGACAGCTAGTCTTCTAACCACATAGTCGTGCTTAGAGGAAAACTTAGGATTTCCCCCACTGCCAGTGGACAGCTAATTACAGAAGGCTTCAAAATGTAAAGCAAAGACTTTCCATAAATGTGGGGAATTGGGATGTTGGCAGGTTTGCTGGGAAAATGTCTCCCCCTCCCACCCACACAGTGAAAATATAGTCGCCGAGGAGACATTCCAAGCCTGCCTTGAACCCTTACTAGGTGTGACGTTGCTGTTCGAGATCCTAAGGCCCTTCCTTCAGGGAGCACACCATCTAGTTGGGGAAACACCTCCTAGGGTAATCGTGCTACAGGGCACTGTGAGCTGGGGCGGAGGAGGTGACTACAGAACAGTATGCAGGGTGTTGTGACTAGGGAATACAGAGAGGGTCTTAGGAGCACAGATGATGAGAATAATCGACTCCATCCTTCAGCATGAGGACCAGGAAAGGATTCATATCAGAATCATCACCGGAATTGAATGCTGAAGGCTGAGCTACAACATGACAGTTGGAAGCATGGTGACAACAGAGGGCAAAGGTATTTTGTGCATAAGAACAAAGGCTCAGAGGATGGAGAGAATGTGGTCTATGTGAAGGGGTGCAAATATTTCAGTACATCTGTAGCATAAGAGACGTGTTAAGGAGTGGCAGAAATAGGATTGGAATTATAGATACAGGCTGTCTCATTGAAGAGCCTTATCTAACAAAATGTTTCTATTGGTCTTGTAGTTGATGGAGAGGCATGGAGAATCTGTTTTAAGCATGACAGTGACCTGGTCAAATTTGTGTTTTAGAAAATCACTTTTATGCAACCTGAGGTGAGTTGAAAGGTGAGATCTGAGGCTAGCAGTAGGGAGACTAAAGCGTAATAATAGCTTACATAAACTAACTGCTTGCTATGTGACTGCACCGTACAAATGCATTTTGTACAGCATTACATGCATTACTCATTCAGTTTCCATAACAACTCTGTGAAAAATGTATTATCCCATTTAACAGATGGGGAAACTGAGGTTAAATAACTTGTATAAGGTCACATTGCACTAAGGGTGTGGCTAACATCTTAATCAGAGCTGTCTTAGTTCAGAGCCCAAGGAAGAAATGGCCCCTGAAATTAGGGCTGCCATTTAGGAAGAAAAAGCTGACTGATACCCAAGGTATTTAGAAGGTGGAAATAACTGAAAATGATACTGACTAGATTTTCTAGGGAAGAAAGGAGAACGAGGTGTCAGTGAAGGGTCTTTGGTGTCTAGTTTGGAGGACCGTGTGTTTGGCTATGACTTCTACTCAGAGGAGAAGCATAGGAGGGTGGAGGAAAAAGATGGTGAGCTCTTTTCTGGACAGGTTGTAAAGCCCATAGAAATCAAATGTTGATCAAAGATATCTTTTGAAATATGAATTTATGTCATTATCATTAGTGATGAATCTTCCCTTGAGATGCCAGTGACAGTTGCACACATATCTAATATACAAATAAATCAGTAAGTATATAGTTATTGGAGGTGCATTCAAATTTCTTTACTGATACAGGTGAATGATAAAAAAAAAAGTTCGGGAATTGGGAGTATGGGATTAACAGATGCATACTACCATACATAAAATAGATAAACGACAAGGATTTAGTGTGTAACACAGGGAACTATATTCGATATCATGTAATAAACTACAATGGAAAATAATTTTAAAAAAGGATATAGATGTATACACATATATGTATAACCAAATCACTTTGCTGTACACCTGAAACTAATAAAATATTGTAAATCAACTATACTGCAATTAAAAATTTTTTAAAAAACTAAAAAAGTTTGGAAACTACTAATTTTATAATAGATTCATAGAAATCAAGATTAAAAGTATATTCAATACCAAAGCATTGCCTAAAACATGGAGACAATATTTTTGTGATGTATGGTTTTCTTGACCACCTGGTCCCACTTATAAAAAGTCTGTGTTCTACTCTTTGATAGTATATTTATTAGTTACATATATTCAACACTGGTGAATCTATTCCACCTTCTTAGTCCTCAGTCCTAATATGTTATTTCAATCCCTGGTCACGTTTTATTAATTTTAATTTATCTTGTTTTAGAATTAACCCTGCAAAACTATCCTCTGTAGAGTCTCTGGACAATGTCATTTCATTGTTTAAAATCTGTCAGTGGCTCCATATTGCCTGTATGGCACTCAAAGTCTTGGTCACCTGAGTCTTTTCCTTTTCTCTCACTGTCAGCTACAATGAGATATTTACGGAGATACAAGCAAGCCCTGCCACTTTCCAGTGCTGTGTTTTTCACTCCCAGTATACCCATATTCTTTCTTTCTTATTGATCTAGAAACCACCTATTTAGACATCCAAACCTTGTTCTTGTCTCCTCTAAGAACTCCCCTCCAGACCCCAGCAGAGGTGTTATTTCCCCTATGTCTACAATATACCAAATACATACCTGTTTAACACTGTTATAAACTTATGGGTTACCAGGGCATAAGGTGGGGGAGGGATAAACTGGGAGATTGGGATCTGATATATACACACTACTATATATAAAATAGATAACTAATAAGAACCTGTTGTATAGCACAGGGAACTCTACTCAGTACTCTGTAATGGCCTCCACGGGAAAAGAATCTAAAAAAAAGTGGATATATGTATATAACCGATTCACTTTGCTGTACACCTGAAACTAACACAACATTGTAAATCAACTATACTCCAGTAAAAATTAAAAAATACATTTGATGTGTCTGTTTCATGCCATAGACTGTGAGCTCCTTAAGGGTAAGGACTGGATTTGTGTAGCTGTGTAGTCTCTCACCATCCCTTCTAATATACCAAATACAAGAAAGGCTTCAACAGGTGTTGGTGAGCTAAATGAATGAATGATTATTGTCAAAATTACATAAGTTAATATGTAGAAAGCCCTTAAAGAGTGCCCAAACCATAATTGGTGTTATATAAGTATTTGCTACTATTTTTCTCTTGTGTAATTTCTTTCAATATTTCTTTCCAATTGGTTTTGTCATCCAAGTAGATCAAAGGAAAGAAACATGGCTTCACATTACTTCATAAAACCTCCTCTAAGCACTTAGTTAACTTCTCACACGTTAATCAAGCATTTGTGATCTCCACTGTCCAAATTTCTGTTGATTTTCTTCCTAACCATGTGTGGTGGAGCCCTCTGAGTACATTCTAATACCCCACCCGTCTGTAGCATAGATGTATTTACTTTCTTTTCCCCACCAACATTCTCCAGTCCCTCTCACTTTTCTAGCTTTTGCAATGGTGCTTTCCATCTCTCTTGAATCTCAGGGATTCTTTGCAATAACATTAATCTTTATTGCAAAAGACTGCCACATTCTTTTGGTATGGATTTATCTTTGCAGATTTTGCCCCAGATAAATAGATAAAATGGAACACCACACTTCTGGAACTGAACATGGAAATCTGTTTTACTTTTGTGAGGCTGAACACTTATTTATTATTATTTTTTTAAGTACGGAACGCTTCACGAATTTGCGTGTCATCCTTGTGCAGGGGCCGTGCTAATCTTCTCTGTATCGTTCCAATTTTAGTATATGTGCTGCCGAAGCGAGCATGAGGCTGAACATTTAGTGATGAATCCATATTGTACTGACGGCAACTTCTTCAATAATTTCATATGTTGTATAGCCGTTGGTAATAGTGCATATGCATGTGGGCAGGGGGGACTGTGCAAATATCAAAAATAATTATGATTAAAAAAATTCCACTAGGTGTTCTCAGAAATTAATCTTCCAAATTACTTTTGCACAATTCAGGAAAATTGAAATGTGCATTTCAATAATTGTAGAAAAATTTTCAAGCAATCTCCTCTCATTTAAGTCATCCAGTTAAGGTGCTGCTGTTACAAACAAAAGGATCGTAGATACGTCAGACACAGCAGCCATACTGTCAAAACAGAACTATAGAGATCATGAGAGTCATGCCTTGTTTGTAGACAGTTTACCAGGGATGATAGTGTTTGGATTATTTTGTTTGGTTGGACAGTTTATTACTAATATTCCTCAAAAGTCATTACTAAAAAGCATTATTGTTTCACTTTTCACGTGCTCGTTTATCTATTCTTCATGTGTGAATATCTCCATTTATCAACCCATCTACCCATCAAGTTCATGTTTATTAAGCATGACTCTGCATCAGGGCCTGAGCTAAGTTAAATTATAGGAGTAGAAAAACCCTTTGACTTGGGCCTCCAGCCTAATGTGGGCCACAAATTTACTTAGTTTGAGGTCTTTAAATTTCCTCCATGAGTTTAATATCAACTGTAACTTTGTATGAAAGCTAGATTTTTTTGGGGGGTGGGCAATAGTTAGTGCATTACATAGATAAAGTACTTTTAGTGTCTTTTTTTGCTTTCATGTAGTTTTAAGTAATCAAATTATGACCAGGGATTTAAATGCTGAAGATGACCCTAGGTTTCTCTGACTTCCTTGAATACTTGAAATGAGGTTCTCAGGGAGAAATATCATTGAATTAGTGGATAAAGGATAGAAAGATACTCCAGCCCTGTGCTCAGGAAGCTGCTATCTCCTAGACGTGTGGGACAAAGAACAATAAGCCAATTATTAATCCTTGTGATTAGAGCACTGTAACCACAGACCAGGGACATTTTGAGGAGAGAGGGGTCTCTTCCTTTCGGGGGTGATGGAGATGTTTTCAGGAGGTTCTTGAGTTGTGGCATGGGAATGGGTTTCACAAAGAAGGTGGTGAAGACAGCTTTGGAAGAGGGATGCTTCAAAGCTTTCAATCTTGGCTCAGCAGTTATGACTGAGGTGTTAATGATTAGCCTCATCTGTAAAATGGGGATGGGGACACCAACCTCAAAGATTTTGGGGAGGATTTAGCTTATGTTTGCCAAGTGCTTATTAAGTTATATTAAGCAGGGAATCCTAGTAGAGGCGATGGTCTAGGGCAAAGAAGGAACAGAAGCAGGAGGAAGAAAAATATTTGGAGACTGGTGGTAAGGCCAGTTTGCCTAAAACTTGGGGTTCTTCTATAGAGAACAAGAGGCGGTAACTGCAAATTTGCCGTGTGTTTAGTGACCTTGAATTGGTGACTTAACTGTCTGGATTTTTAATTGCTTATCTCTAAAACGGGTCAAGAAACATGCTGCCCCCAGTGGTGGGAGGGAAGGTGCAGAAATGTCTGCAAGGAAGGCCTTCGTGTTTCTCTTCTGACTCATGTTCTCTATTCATCTGACTGTTTCTTACCAGTTGCTGCCCAGGGGTGAATTCCTGGTAAAGATAAACACTTCTTTGGCCATATGTCCTAAGTCCGCTACGTTGTCTCTCATAATGAACACACTTCTGATCCAGAAGATGGGTTCCAAATATCCTCATTGTTTATTATAAGCCAGTATAGCATTCTAATTTGTTGGTTTTTTTTTTTTTTAAGAAACTATACCTTCGGCTAAATTGAAACTATCCCTTCAGTCAATCTCATCATTGACTCATTTGGTGGAAACAATTTTCTCATCCTAATTGGTGAGATCTGGGTTCTTAGATCAGACAATTTATTGCTGTGTTTTCCTACATTTTGGGGTGCTGGTTAGTTTTTCTTCTCTGGTCTCCTATGACTACAACTGCGATCCTACAAATGGCACACTGATTACAGAAGTCAAAGCAGGTAGAATGGTAGAGACTTCTTTTGAGAAACACAGAGAGCGAGGACAACGTCTTTCTCATTTCCCAATTATTCATTCAACAATCACCAAGTACCTGCTAGGTGGCCGGTGCTGTGTAGGAGCCAAAAGAAAGCTCAGAGAGATATCATCTGTACCTTCAAGGGACGTGCCAGTTGTGGGGATGGTGGTTAATAACACCAATAGCCAATTTTTTAATGAAGAAGTTCAGTTGCTCCAGAAGCATTGGGGCGGAATGACCAATTCAGCCTGCTGGGAGAGCTGGGAAGGCCTCACGGAGGAGGTGATGTTAGACTGAACCACAAACACGAGAAAGAAAAGAGATGAAGGGCCTTCCAGGCAGATGAATTATTACTTCAGAGGAAGGTCATGCCATAGAAAGGTATAAAGCTTTAAGGGGTTCAGAGAAGGGAAACATAGCATTTCATAAAGGGGACAAAAGAGACACTTCAAGGAAGAAGCGGTATTTAAAATGGGCCATGACATTTCAGAAGGCACTGAGGGGGCTACCGAGAGCATTTCCAGTAGCAGGAATAGCATGAACAATGGTGTGGAAGTGGGAAAGTTCACAGGGGCGTTTAGGGAGCATGGAGAGCTCAAGTATGCTTAGAATGTAGTCTGGGTGTAGTTAAGACTGGAAAGGTCAGGTGCAGTTGGATGATGGAGAGTGCATAGTGTTTCTTTCTTTCTTTTTTTTCTTCAGTACGTGGGCCCCTCACTGTTGTGACCTCTCCCGTTGCGGAGCACAGGCTCCGGACGCACAGGCTCAGCGGCCGTGGCTCACGGGCCCAGCTGCTCCGCGGCATGTGGGATCTTCCCGGACCGGGGCACGAACCCGTGTCCCCTGCATCGGCAGGTGGACTCTCAACCACTGCGCCACCAGGGAAGCCCGAGAGCTCCCAGTGTTGATGAGAGGGCTGGGGCCTAATTCTGTTATATGGTAGGAGTCACCAAAAGTTTGATTTGGGGAGATGAAAGCCCATTCAGTTTAACTCCACCAATATTTTCTGAGCTTTTGCTCTGAACCAGGTATCTTGATAGGATCTAAAGACACAACATGAATCAGGCATGTTTCCTGACCTCTTGATTCTCCCATTAAACTATATCTATGTATGTCTGTACCTGCTCTTACACCTGTGACTATATCTCCATCCATCTCAGCCTGCGTCTGTAACCAGATCTATAGCTATGGAGAGATTAACCCGATGGTGGTGTGCAGAAGGGTTTGAAGCAGAGGAGGCGAGGTGGGGCTGGTGAGTAAGCATCAGACATCCAAGTGAGAAGGCCCTGCACTAGTCCGGATGGGAAGGCGTGAACGTGGGGACTCTGCAGTGTAGCAAGAAGAGCTCTGTCTTTGGAGCCCAAGGAACTTGGACTTGAATCCAGGCTATATTGTGAACTCTCATTCAGAATTTCTCCAAGTAACTTCCTCAGCCTCATTCTTTTCATCTATAAAACAAGATCATGACATTTACCTTTGAGGAGGGATGAGAAGATGAAAGATGACGTAGTGAGCACGTGGCACTGGCTGGCATCAGGGGTTGGCAGTGATGGTATCTGTGGTAGAGAGGCTGCAGTGGCTCTGGAGCGCGACTTCTACTCAGAAAGAACTGGATATGTTATCCCGGGAATAGAGGCAGATTTGGTGGCTCCCGGCAGGGAATAACGATGTGGCTTTGACTCAGCCCACCCTTGGACCTCTATGTTCACCTTCCCAGGTAAGGAGCACAGATACTCCTTGCTTGGCTGGCAGAGCCAGGCTCAGCTGGGGAGGCCCTTTCGCGGGCTGCTCTTCCCATGTCCCCAATGAACCCACTGACTCCAGAGCCTCTGTGAGGCTCTGACAGTGAACGGGGCTGCGGGTCGCTCCATCTCCGGCCAACATTTACAGTGGCTCAGTGCCTCTTGCTTCTGCTCTGACACACAGGAAACTGAGAGCCGGGCCTGTGAGTGGTAGCCAAGAGCACGTGCTACCAGCGTGGCAGGCAGGAGCTGCAGAGGCCCCGAGCAAGGGTGAGGGTTGCTTCTAGCTGCGGGGCGTCTCCTCCGCTGTCAGCCTCTCAGCTGCGGCTGCAGCTTCTCCCGGGAGTTCAACTGAAGTCTTGAAGGAGTGGGACTGTCTCTCGGTTCCTGGCTGATGTCAGGTGGCTTCCAGGGGTGTCAGTGCCCCTGTGAACCAGGGGGAAGCTGCGACAGAGTGAGGAAACATGGCGGGATATTTCCAAAGGCAGATCCTCCTGGGGGTTCTTGTGTGTCCGGGACTGAGACTCACCTCTGTGATCATTAGCATTTGTTAGCAGTTGGGTGCTAGTAGAGGTTGAACAGTCAGCTCTCTGGAGGTAGAAAGGAGAGAGGCAGGGAGGGAGGGAGGGAGGAAGGAAGGAAGGGGGAGAGAGGGCGAGAGAGAGGGAAGGAGGGAGGGAGGGAAGAAAAGGAAAGCTCTTTCCCAAGGTATAAAACCTTCCACCACAGGAAGTGTTAAGGTATCAACAGGATCCCGCTGAAGGTAAAGTTGAAGAAAGATGCTCGGTAGCTCCTCATTATGTGGTATTTTCACCACTGATACATGAGATACGAATAACCTCAAAAGCAGAGAGAAATAGTAATCAGGAAGTGAGGAATTTTGAGTACTTACTATCTTTGTTCTTAATATAATTTATTTCCTTATAATTTTATATAATTTAATTTTTAATAAAGCCAGTTTAACAACTGGCTCACAAAACTCCTGATTTTTTTTTTTTTTTTTTTTTTTTTAAAGAGCATCTCTGTTTTACCTTCTCTGGAGAATAACTCTCCAGTCTCATGCTTTCATTTGAGAAGAAACACTGCCTGACTGATTGGTGTATTGTAGGGGATCTGGGGATCGGATTTTTTTTCTTTTAATTTATTGAGGTAAAATTCACGTAACGTAAAATGAGCCATTTTAAAGTGAACGATTCAGTGACATTTAGTACGTTCACAAGGTTGCACAACCACGACCTCTATCTAGTCCCAAAACACTTCAGTCACGCCAAAATAAAACCCTCGTATTTGTTTCCTTGGGCTGCCGTCACGAAGTATCAGGAGTCTTAAACAACAAAAAGTTACTTTCTCGAGGTTCTGGAAGCTAGAAGTCTGAGATGAAGGTGTCAGCGGGCTTGGTTTCTGCTGAGGGCTGTGAGGGAAGAGTCTGCTCCGGGCCTCTCTCCTTAGCTGTAAATGGCCGTGTTCTTCCTGTGTCTTCTCATATGCTCTTTCCCTCTGTCCGTATCTGTGTCCAAATTTCCTTTTCCCATAATGACACCTGGCATATCGGATTAGGGTCCACCTTAATAACCTCATTTTAACTTAATTACCTCTTTATAGACCCTTTCTCCAAATACAGTTACATTCTGCCCTACTGGAGGCTCGGACTTCAATATATGAATTTGAGGGGGTCACAGTTCACCCCGTAACAACTCTATACCCATTATGCAGTCTCTCTCTGTACCATGCCCTGCCCCTCCCAACCCCCAGGCCCTGGCAACCAATAATCTGCATTCTGTCTCTCAAATTTAACGTATTCTGAATATTTCATGTAAATGAAATCATATAATATGTGACCTTTTATGTCTGGCTTCTTTCACTCAGTGTAACGTTCTCATTTCCGTGGGAGTGTGGGGCTCACAGGAACATCATTACTCATATGTATTCTGGTTTTAAAAAAATGAGAACCAGTGGTCTAAAAAGCTACCAAGAACAACTGCTCCAAAGTTCAGGGATTCTCCTGGCGTCCACAAAACTGACCGATATTTGGCAGATAATCTTGCCTCCTTTTTATGAAACTAGAGGCAAGAAGACTGGTCATGAGATCACCGAAATAGCTGAGGCAAGACAGTTTTAAGGCATGGGCTAGGGAAAAGACAGTGCGAACGAAGAGAAGATTGATCAAAGTGATCAGAAAATGCAAATCATTCCCCGAAGCTTAAGCATTACATATTTGAAGGTATAGGAAAGTATAAAGACAATTAAGTATCACTTGCGATGTTACAACTCAGTGATAAATACTGTAAACATTTTGACATACCTATGTTTTTTTGACATACCTATGTTTATTTTTATCAAAGAAATACAAACAAAAGTGCACAAGTGATGTAATTTAAGAAAGTGAACATACTCATGTATCCTCCATCCAGATCGTGATGTGTAACATTGCCAGTACCCTAGAACCCTCTCCCGTGCCTCTCCTACCAAAGGTAATAATTACTAGATGTGGCCTATTTTTGCGCTTTCTACAAAGAGAATCATTTTATGTTGTTTTCCCCTTTTTTGGCATTTTTTCCTTACATTCCGTGAAGTTGATCTATGTAGTTATGTGAAATACTTGTGCTTTCATTTTCCTCCTGTTGTATAAATACACCACAGATCATTAACCGATCTTATGATTGATGGGCATTTGGGATATTATAGGATTCTTGCCAGAAACATTCTTGTTTTTGTCTTTTGTGCTCGTGTGTACACCACATACTGACAAATCTGTAGCTGGTAGGATAAGTCCACCCGAGTTTTTCTCCTTGTGTTGAGTACCCATCTAGGGGTGGCATTGCTGGTCATAAAGTTTGTATGTTCAGGGTTGGGAAATCCCTGTCAAAGAGTTTTCCACAGCCGTTGTACCACTTTACACTCTTACCGACAGTATATGAGGGTTCAGGTTATTCTACATCCTCACTAATAGTTGGTAACGTCAGTTAACTTCACCATGCTGGTTGATTAGTGGTACAGAATTGGACTTTTAGTTTCCATTTCCCTTATGATTTATGATGGTGAGTTTTTCATATGCCTTTTCACCATTTGAGATCTTCTTTTGAGAAGTTCCTGATTGTCTTGCCTGATTGTCTTTTTTTTTTTAAATAGGGTCCTTTCTTTTTCTTATTAGTTGGTAAAAATTCTTTATATATTCTAGATATGAGTCCTTTATCATAGGTATATGACAAGATTTACATATCATATATATTGAGATTGATTGTAAATATGTTTCCCATTCTGAAACTTGTCTTTTCACGAGCAGAAGTTACAAATTGTACTATAGTCCAATTTATCAATTTTTTTATGTGTCCGGTTTTAAAAATTTACCTATCCCATGAAAATAGTCTACATTATTGTCTAAAAGTTTTATTGCTTCAGCTTTCATATTAAGCCTATGATCTGTCTAGAATTGACCATTATGGTACAAGGTAGAAGTCAAGTTTCGTTATCCTTATGAATGTCCAGTTGATCCAGCACCATTTATGGAGCAGACCGTATTTTTTCCTTGGCTATGGCACCTTTGTGTCATAGATCAAGAGACTGTATATGTGTGGTACTGTTTCTAAACTTTTTACTCTATTCCCTTCATCTGTCTTTCTACCCTTAATACTAATAATATATTGTCTTATAGCTCTATAAGGAAGTCTTGATATCTAGTAGAATAAATCCTTTAAAGTTTTTCTTCAAGATTATTTTTGCTAGTCCCAGCTATCTCCATTTCCAATGAAACTTTAGATTGATTTTGTCAATTTCTTCAAGACTTGCTGGGACTTCACTAAAAACTAGTTTGTTTTTGTTTTTTTCTTTAAAACTCATGAGCACGTTTTGAATTTTAGCAAATGTTTCTTATGCATTATATTGAGATAATGATATGGTTATTATCCTGACAGTGAACTGTACATATTGGTGTTTGAAAATTATACCGGGGGCTTCCCTGGTGGCGCAGTGGTTGAGAGTCCGGCTGCCGATGCAGGGGACACGGGTTCGTGACCCGGTCCGGGAAGATCCCACATGCCGCAGAGTGGCTGGGTCCGTGAGCCATGGCCACTGAGCTTGCGCGTCTGGAGCCTGTGCTCCGCAAGGGGAGCGGCCACAACAGTGAGAGGCCCACGTACTGCAAAAAAAAAAATTATACCGACCTTCCATTCCTGAAACAAACCCAGTTTGATCATGATGCACTAGTCTTTATATATAAATTTGCTAATCTTTTGTTTGGTGTTTTTGCATATATGCTCATAAGAGAAATAGGCCTGTAATTTTACTTTCTTAAAGTGTTTTTATCAGATTTTGTGTCAGAATTATGCTGGACTCATAATGACTTAGAAGTATTTCCTCTATTTTCTAGTCTCTGAATTTTTAAAATATAAGATTGTGTTCTTCCTTAAATATTTGTAAAAATACACAAATGAAGTCACTTGGGTCTGGAGAAGTCCCTATAGGAAGGACTTTTTTACACATTCAATTTTTAAATAGACGTATAGGCTATTCAGTTTTTTAAAAAATTGTATTGGAATATAGTTGATTTACAATGTTGTGTTAGTTTCAGGTGTACGGCAAAGTGAATCAGTTATACATATACATATATCCACTCTCTTTTTTTTTTTTTTTTAGATACTTTTCCCATATAGGCCATTACAAGGTTTTGAGTAGAATTCCCTGTGCTATACAGCAGGTTCTTATTAGTTACCTATTTTACATATAGCAGTGTGTATATGTCAATCCCAATCTCCCAATTTATCTCCTCCCTCTCCCCAACTGGTTAAAAACACTTTTCTTTATGCATATCCAATGGTTTTAGTTGGAATTGGTTTTCCTGCCCATGTTGAAGAGTTTTCTCTTGCTAAGGAAATTATCCCATTTACAGTTATATTCATAATTGTCCTGTTTTGTCTTACTTCTGTTATCTTGATTTATATTTTATATTCTAATAATTTTTTTCTATACTATGCATATACGTAGAATATCTTTTACTCTATTTTTATCTAATAATTTAGAAGTTTTAGGGCAAAATTCACATGACACTTATGAAATTTCTGTCTGGGATTGGGCCATTCTGGGTTATGTTCACAGATTGCTGGGGTGTAAGTTCACTTCTCTAATGTTAGGGATACTTACGTAGAAACACTTGAACATCTGTGTCCAGTTTTTAAAATTACTTTTGATGACTGAAGCTATATTATCTAATTTTCAAAGTCAAAAATAAAAAAGTATTTCTTAACTTTCTACTCTCCCAAATAAGGAAATTAACACACTTTAACTTCTCCCTCCCCCCTGCCGTATTTTTTCAGTTTAATTGATATAACCTAGAATTTTGGACCCAGATTATTATTCTAATTCAGATATGATTTTTAACAATTATTCAAACTTTCTAATTCTTATTTACTATGCAAACAATTTATGGTACCTTTATGGTTAAAGTTAGACAATACAGATAAACATCCTTAATTTCTCTTTTTTAAAAATATAAAGAAGGGGTAATAATTTTGCCATACTGGTGTGAGATAGGAATCAAATTTAAATGTTTTCCCATCTAGTTAGTTTATATAACATTGATCAATTTGGGTCATCACCTTTATCATGTATTTTTTATATGTGCTTTCCTTTGCCTAAATATTATATTGCAGTATATCACAGTAAAGTTAGCTAAATAATACTAAATTATACTAAAACTAGGTCCCTGTGAGCCTCTGGTCACAACATTTTCATCAGCTGATCAATACATAACCTTGCTTTATGTGTATTTCTGTTGAAAGGCATACACACACACACTTTTCGCACACACACTTACCTTGTGCTGGGGAACACCAGACAACACCTCAACACTACACTTGGGGGCCATTTTAAACAGTGAACTCACCAACAAAAAGCACACAGAAAAATGAAAATGTGGCACTAAATGTACTGCAAAAGGACACGTTTATGAGAACTGAAAAAAGAAGGCAGAGCGTTGCCTTGTTTGACCTCAGCTGGGGACATGCAAGTCAGACGACTCAAATTTTTTGCCACCCTCTGAGTGACTGTGAAAAGCACTGTGAAAAGTATTAATTTGGGGGTTACTAATAACTTTAGTGAGCAGGGGAATTTGTAAATAGAGGATCTGCAAATAATGAGGGTTGACTGTGTGTGTCTGTATATATATGATATATATATATATACACACACACACATATATAAACTATTGATGGGCTTGTAATGCTAAAATAATTCTTGGCTATTTTTGAGGGTTTATTTTCAGAAATATTCTTCTCTGACTCATCTCAGTTTTTTTACTCAGCGTTTTTTTTTTTTAATGTTTCTCTTCTTTCACTTTACATGTACACTCAGACACACTGGTTTGTGTCCATCTCCTCCCTAGGGTATATGTTTACTTTTCCCAGCTCTTAGGAGTCTTTGGCATGGATGGGTCTAGAGATCAGGAATAATGGCTTGCCTTTGGTTCCCCTTCTGCCTTTTTGTATGGGTACAGTCCTTCCCCATGTCTGTCACTGGTGGGCAAGTTGATGGGTACGATTCCCTGTCTATTTCTCAGTTATTAACAGTTTTTCACCTATTGCAATGATCCCCAACTATAGCCATTAGACCAATGCACACTTGAGATGAAGTGTTCACTGGCCTTATTTGAAATTATTTTTCCATGCTTTGGGAATTAAACTCCTTTTGTTCTTATTTTTTTAATGTTTTTACTTATAAAATAAAGCAAGTTGCAACCCAATATGATTCAAAAAATTTTATTTGAAATTTTATTAATGTATGAAATCCAGAAGTCCAGACACCAGAGGTACCCTCTGTTCTACCAGTGTTATCTTTTCCTTCCCCAACCATCTTCCTCCTTGCAAAGATAGATGGATTGGTAGATATAATAGGTCCTGGCATATTATTATTATTACTATCTAAACACTTGATGTATATGAACTTCTTTAATCTAGGTAATACCTCTGCTAAGTAGGTAGGTACTATTATTATCCCCATTTTACAGATGGAGGAATTAAGGCACAGAGGGACTCAGTTTGTGGCGGATTCAGGATTCGAACATGAGTGGTTTAGTTTGAGGCCACTCTCCTAAGCACCCCACTGAGTTCCCTCTCTACCTGCCTCACACCTAGACCATGGTTCCCACCTGCATTGTTGGGCTCTTCCTGTTCCCACTTCTGACTTTAGCGCTTTACTTGTAGGGATTGCATTTCTCGGCACGCAGTGCTGCTATCACTCCTGCCCACCTCTCCTTTCCTGCCCTGTTCCTGACACATTCCTGCTTCCTTGGATGAACAGAGATGGCCAAGACTGGAGGTTGAAGGAACACAGAGGAAGAAATATAACGTTGCCTGATTCTTAGTACAGAGGAAAGAGAAGCTATTTCCTGTTTTGCTGGAGATTCTGACTTTCTCATTCCAAATAAGACTACGGAGGAGACACAAAGTATCTTCGTACTTTTAGACTATTTTTTTTCTTTTTTTTTGCTAAAAGCAATCTGGTCTGTGCCATACACTTAAACCTGGATATGTTTTCCTTAATCCATCTCTTTGTGTCTTACACATTCAATATCTTTCATATTTTGAGACATTATGCTTCAGCTTTTAAGGCTGTTTGGAGTTTTGTCTTTATGAGTATATTGGCAGAAGCTATGTTAGTCACCATTTTAAATTCCAAGCACGTTCTCCCTAACTTTTTTTCTGTTTGCTTTAGTAATGTTTTTCCAAAAGTAAGTTCTTCTCCTGAAGCTTGACTGGTATGTTTTCCTCCTTTTATTTTGTAGCATCTTTTCACTGCTTTCATTTTGGTTCTCTCTGTTCAGTCAAGTAGAAAGAGGACACATTGTACACAAGACTGATGTTTTCTCATAAACAGGATGGGTGGGTCCTTCTTGATTTTCCCTCATCTATTTTTCCCTTCATCGCTTGACTTTTAGAAACCCTGTCTCAGATCCTTGACTAGAGGGCTGGCTATTTTTCCAGTTCTCTGTATGGCTTCCTGAGCAGGGGAGGTGGGGAGGTGGGGAAGTTGGCCTGGGCCACCCCTTAAGGGACTTGGCTCTGTGTTTGATGCTTCTGCCACACCATGACTCAATGTTTGTCTCCCTCTTTCCCTTTCTTAGCCGTTACAGAGGCACACGTGCTGGTCCTGCCTCCTGCTTTGTGCCATTGCCCATGACCATGAGGAAGCCTCACTATCTTACTGTTCTCCTTGGTAGCACCTCTGCAAACCTGCTGTGGAATGCAGTCAGTCTGCAGCTGTAGACGGGGCTCCTGGCGCAGTGTTTCCTCGCTATGCTATTGCCTGACTGTGCCCTCAAGCCTCCTCCCTCTAATCCAGAGAGCTTCGGCCAGACCTTCCCATTGAGCCTCGTAACTTCCCTTGCTCTGGCCCAGCTCTACGCTTCCTATGAGAAATCCCTCGAAGGTTGAGGAATATAGCCAATAATGTTACTAAGTTCTCAGTGCCAGTGCAGAATTGTTGGTATTTTTATATTCCTTTGGTCATGTCAACGGGATTTGGAAAGGGCCTTTCAGAGACCTGTGCCCAAATCACCATCTTCCATTGACATCTTTAATATTTATTTTCTGGGGGTCGGGATTGTGCCAGGTACTTTCTCACTTACGTGGTCTTATTTAATCCACCAGATATCCCTTTAAGGTGTTTTATCATCAACCCCGTTTTGCAGGCAAGTAAAGTGAGGTTCCGAAGGGCATGTTAATCTGTTTGTACAGCTATTTAGAACTGAACCCAGTAGGAAGTAGAGCCCATTTTTTCTGATACAGTGGGATGCTTTATTACCACCCTGCTTTGCCTCCAGTTAATTATCATGCTTAGGAGAGGCACAAGTACAGTCTTTGACCGCATGTGGTCTTGTTACTTTCTTGCTGTGTGACCTTGGGCCAGTTATTCAAGTTTCTGCTTCAGTAAAATGGGAATAATAACATATGTCCCTTTAGAATTTGGAGAGACAGTGCATGTTAGGGCTTTCAAACTCAGATGCCTTTAGGAACGTGGCAGGTGGTGTAAATATGTGAGGTGGCCTCATGTAAGATTATCAGGATTGATGGGGGACTATGAACCCTGAAGAGGGCCTAATCTGAAGACATCAGAGTCTACTTGTTAAAAGTCATCAGGCTGACTGTATGGCCACCAGAGAGGTTAAAATGAAAAAGAGAAAAATGTCAAAGATGGGGGGAAATTGAAATTCTCATAGATGGCTGGTGGGAATGTAAATTGTATAAACTCTTTGGAAAACACACGCATTCTTTGACCCAGCATTTCAACTCGTTGAGTGCACACACAAACCAGATGAGTACAGATGCCCACCAAAATTCTCTCTGTTCCAGAATGTGCAGAATAGCTCTATTAATAATAGCCCCAAAGTGGAAACTACTGTCACTACGACAGTGGACCAATACATTCTGGAATGTGAGCACAATGGAATAATACAGAGCAATGAGAATGAAGAAACTACAACTAGAGGCGACAGTACGGACACATCTTATGTTCATAAGGTTGAGCAACAGGAGCTACATAAGGAAGAATACGTATTGTATGATTTCAAAGGTTGAAAAGTAGGAAAAATGAATCCATGCTGTAGGAACCGGGATAGTATTTAGTGACTGGAAAGGAGTTTTTTGTTTGTTTGTTTGTTTTGCGGTATGCGGGCCTCTCACTGCTGTGGCCTCTCCCGTTGCGGAGCACAGGCTCCGGACGCGCAGGCTCAGCGGCCATGGCTCACGGGCCCAGCCGTTCCGCGGCATGTGGGATCTTCCCGGACCGGGGCACGAACCTGTGTCCCCTGCATCGGCAGGCGGACTCTCAACCACTGCGCCACCAGGGAAGCCCTGGAAAGGAGTTTGAGAGGGGTTTCTGGGGTACTTCTGCTATTCTGCTTCCTGATCTTTTTACTGCTGTTCGCTTTATGAAAATCACTGAGCTCCACACTCTGGATCTATTGTTTGTGTGAAAATATATATATTCTTTAAGCCACTTGTATTCTGAAAGAAGTTTTACTGATATAAGATCTATTGAAGGGTTTCAATCAAAAGGTGAATATGACCAGGCTAAGGTATAAAGTGTGTTTTGAATGTCAGAGTGAGAGGCAGGGGACAGGGAGACCAGTAAGGAAGCTCGTAAGAATCAGAGTGAAAGTAACAGAGAGCTGAACCCACACGCTGAAAACCTACTACGTACTAAACCAGTGATCTGAAAGCATCAGTTATTCTCATATCATCTGTAACATTTTCACTCAATACTATTTTCTTTAAATAGCTTCCTTTTCACATAAAGGGGGTTGTCCATCAAAATTTTTAGGTGCTAGTTATTTTTTCAAATACACATTAAATAAGTAAGAGATTGTCTCCATTTTAGATTACGACAAACTAGCTTTTATGGACCGATTCTCCTGTTGAAAATAACTAGTAACCTGGATAAAAATATTTCAAATCAGCCCTTGAAGGTCCAGGATCCTAAAGAAAAGAGGAACATGGAGACATTCTGTGATGATTTTCCCCTTGAGGGACATACCAATTCACAGGTGGCAGGTGTGAGAGTGAGAAGTCGATCAGAACTTTCCACAGTCTCTCAGGCTGAGGAGACAGACAGTGTAAGTTTGGGGCCTCGCAAACAATGTGGATTTTCAGCTGGGACTGCTGAAGGGCTAGAGGCATAAGAGTAAACCAGAAATAAATCCACCCTCTCAATGACTGAAACCAGCATCGAATCAGCTTAATGTCTGATTGCAGTAAAGTGCATTCCCAGTAGCCTACCTAATATTAGTTTAGACACTTATTATTCCTTTTCCTGGATCCCTGCAGCTCTGCTTTCTCCGGAGGCAGAAGTGTGGTGAGAAAAATAACCACAGTGATACCTACCGTTTATTAAGCATTTGCTATGTGTCATTCTTACTCCTACACTGTGAAAGAGATAACATTATAATCCCAATTATCTATTAAGAAAACTGAGTCTCAGAGTTAAGTAACTTGCCCAAGGTCACAGAACTAGTAAATGATCGAAATCAGATGTGACTCATTTGTGTCTGTAGAGCCTGTGTGCGTTCATTGTGCCCACAATCTTTTGTTAGTTTCTAGCTGGCCTTATGTATACCACAGGCAGTGCTGCCTTAGTGACAGTGCAGTGGCACCTGGGTCTCGTGGACATTGCATGTGCCCAGCTGGCAGGTCCAAGAGTTTCTTCTTTTAGGCAACAAGAGTCAAACATAAGTTCCTGGGACTGGGTCATAATTCCAAGCTCCCCCACCCTCCGACTCTTGGTCCAGGTTCTTTATGAGGTTTCTTGGTACCTGGAGCTTTACCTCATCCCACTTCCATCAGTTGTTTCCTCCTACTATGGGGCTATATTGCCAGCAGTCTTTACATACAACCTGACCTTTCCCTGCTTTTCAATAGACTGCTATCTTTCCTGAGTCCGTCCTGTTAATTTTTATGACATTTATTTCAATAAAACGTAGTTCATCTGATTCCATTATTCAGACTAAGCTCTAGGCCAATGATAGCAAACTGTTTTTACTTCTGATGTTCTCTCCAGTCAGTTGATAGCGGCTGCCTGGAGCACGATGGCAGCAGGACTGTGGGGCACACTCACATGGAGAGGTAGAGCGTGCCTGGCTTGATGAATGATGTCTGCTGTGAGCACTGGTTGTGAGGGAGGGAGAGTGTTAGCTTTACAGCACGTGTTGGTCTCTATTACTGTATGCTCTGGCCACTGTTCACCTTCCCGATGACCCCGATTTTGTTTCTAGAAGAATGAGCTGAGTTGTTATTTTGAAATTCCCTTCTAGTGCAGTTCCATAAGGAAGGATGCCCCACTGGTCACGTTGAGTTCCTTTTAAACTCATTTCAGGTGATGTGTATAAAGGTTCAGCTGCTTGCTAGGAAATATCAGAGCAGAGACATAAACCTAGGCTCCTAGGAGCAAATTCTCCAATCTTTCTGCTGTCCTCAGATGTCTCTCCATAGGCCTTTCTACAGCTGATTAGGGTTTATGAACCAAGAATTTATACACTCGAGCTGATAAGATTTTTTTTTCTGAGCTGTGACTATTTTTACATGAGAAGCCTAGCAAGGTTATAAAAAAGAAATCACATTTAGTTACACATTTAATGAATCACCTTCTTTATTGAAAAGAATCAGGTTACATGGAATCAGGATGGTCCCTGAACACCAAGACCATATCTTTTGCATAAAAAAGAAATGTGTGAAAGAGGAGAACTGACTTACGTCACTCACTGGGCAGTGGTTGTGGGCACCTTGGAGCAGGTTTTTCTTCTTTTTTACCTTCGAGGTGCTTCTACACCTGTCTCCCTTTTTGCCTTTAAGTCCCTCTCTAACAAATTCCCCCATCCCTTTGGTTTTACTTTCTCTGCAACATCTATTATTTGTTGTCTCTCAGTGAACAGTTTCAGTCAAATTAACCAGTTCTAGTCCCAGAATTTCCAGAAAAGTAGCGTCGTGTCTATAAACTGATTTCTACCTTTGAGCCAGGAAAGTGTAGCTGTTCACTTACCTATATACCACGTGCTTTTATATATGTTAATCCACGGGGCAATGAAGAGCTTTGTGCACAGAGGGTATTATAAGCCAGCTGAAAATGCTGAAACCTTGGAAAGATGGAACTTGAAAGGAAGCAGAGAGGTCGTATAACCTACCCACTCACTTTATTTTCATTTTTTGTTCTCAATATTGCTTTGGCTATTCGGGGTCTTTTGTGTTTCCATACAAATTGTGAAATTTTTTGTTCTAGTTCAGTGAAAAATGCCAGTGGTAGTTTGATAGGGATTGCATTGAATCTGTAGATTGCTTTGGGTAATAGAGTCATTTTCACCATGTTGATTCCTCCAGTCCAAGAACATGGCATATCTCTCCATCTATTTGTATCATCTTTAATTTCATTCATCAGTGTCTTACAATTTTCTGCATACAGGTCTTTTGTCTCCTTAGGTAGGTTTATTCCTACATATTTTATTCTTTTTGTTGTAATGGTAAATGGGAGTGTTTTCTTGATTTCACTTTCAGATTTTTCATCATTAGTGTGTAGGAATGCAGGAGATTTCTGTGCATTAATTTTGTATCCTGCTACTTAAGCAAATTCATCGATTAGCTCTAGTAGTTTTCTGGTAGAATCTTTAGGATTCTCTATGTATAGTATCATGTCATCTGGAAACAGTGACAGCTTGACTTCTTCTTTTCCGATTTGGATTCCTTTTACTTCCGTTTCTTCTCTGATTGCTGTGGCTAAAACATCCAAAACTGTGTTGAGTAAGAGTGGTGAGAGTGGGCAACCTTGTCTTGTTCCTGATCTTAGTGGAAATGCTTTTATAAAATAAGATAAAATAAATTTATTAAAATAAAAAATAATTAAGAAAAAAAGATTTTTTTAAAAGAAAAAAAAATACGGACAGATGGAACCCTAGGACAAATGGTGAAAGCAAAGCTATACAGACAAAATCTCATACAGAAGCATACACATACACACTCTTTTTCCTCCTTCACGGCTCCCTCCCACTGGTGCAGGTCCTGTCCCTATCCTTTTGTCTCTGTTTATTCTTTTTTCTTTTGCCCTACCCAGGTTCGTGGGGGAGTTTCTTGCCTTTCAGGAAGTCTGAGGTCTTCTGCCAGCGTTCAGTAGGTGTTCTGTAGGAGTTGTTCCACGTGTAGATGTATTTCTGGTGTATCTGGCACAAGGTGGCCATCCCTGGTTTCACATCAACATGATCTCAGGCACAAACCTCCTTGTTTTTCCATTTTGTCTTTTAGTTACTTGTTGAAACAACTGGCCCGCCATCCGCACGACTGTCGTGGCTTCGGCTGCCGGCGCCCCTCCAGAGCCGGCAGCCTCAGTGAGGCCGCCCTCCCCTCAGGCTCTGGGGCAGTTCCGTGACGGCGGAGGGAAAAGACCCCGAGGCGGGCTACCCACTCACTTTAAATGAGAGCATAGAGGGACCCAGAGAGCTGGGCAGAATGTTTGATCCCCCAGTGTTATGGGCTGAATAGTGTCCTCCCACAATTCATGTGTTCACGAACTAACAGCAAGACCTTACCTCCAGATACAGCCAGAATATGGTTATATTTGGAGATAAGGTCTTTCAATAGGTAATTAAGTTAAAATGCAGTCTTGAGGAAGGGCCCTAATCCAATCTGACTGGTGGTCCTTTCGAAGGAAAGATCATGTGAGGACACTGCAAGAAGAGAGGCTTCAGGAGAAACCAAACCTGTTGACATCTTGACTTTGGACTCTCTAGCCTCCAGAACTGTGGGAAAATAAACTTCTGTTGTGTGTCACCTAGTCTGTGGTATTTTGTTATGGCAGCCCTAGCAAATGAATACACCCATTTAGTAAGTGGCAGGAACGGGATTCAAACCCAGGTCCCTGAATCAAATTCTATGTCTTTTCCCTGTCTATTCTGTCTGTAATGATCCCTAGCACTGTTCATGACAGAATATACAACACAAATCTGCCTTTCCTTTTAGATTTATGGATTGAAGACTGCTATCAGGATTAGATTGAACTATGAGTAACATAAAACAAGGAGAGGGAGAAGAACAGAAAATGTTCATTACTTGAAAATGATAGTCTCATCTTTAGAAAATACAAGGAATCTACATATAAATTTTTAGAACTAATAAAAGATTTAGCAAATGTATCTGGATAAAAGATCAATATAAAAAAATCTCATTCTGATCCACCAGAAATAATCAAATATAAAAAATAATATAAAATAGCAATTAGGTATTAAGGAAACATTTATATTGCTGAATTCTAATTACTAATACTTTCTAAAGATTTTTACATCTACATTCAGGAGGGTCATTGGTCTGTAGTTTTCTTTTTTGGTATGATTGCTGTCTGGTTTTTGTCTCAGGGTAATACTAGCTTCATAAAATGCATTGGGAAGTATTCCTTCTACTTTCTGGAACAGATTGTGTAGAACTCATAGTAATTCTTCCCTAAAACTTTGATAGAATCCCCAGTGAAACCAACTATCAAATTTTTTGATAGCTACTGAGCTATTCAAATTATTTATTTCCTATTGAGTGAGTTGTGGTAGTTTATGTATTTTGAGGAATTGGTCCATTTCATCTCAGATGTCAAATGTATAAATGTAGCTTTTTCCTGGTAGTCCCTTATTCTTGGATAGGTGCAGGGCCTATAGTGATGTACACTTTCATTTCCTATATTGGTAATTTGTGTCTTCTTTTTTCCTTGGTTTAATCTTGCTAGAGGTTTGTCAATTTTATTGATCTTTTTTAAAAAAATCAGCTATTTGTTTCACTGTTTTTTCTATTTTTCTGTTTTTGTTTTCATTCATATCTGCTCTTACCTTTATTATTCCCTTCCTTCTGCTTGCTCTGTGTTTATTTTGTTCTTCTTTTCCTTGGTTATTGAAGTAGGAGTTTAACTAATTGGTTTAAGACATTTTTTTGTTTCCTAATGTAAGTATTTAGTGCTATAAATTTTCCTCTCAGCACTGCTTTATCTGTGTTACATAAATTTTAATATGTCATAGTTTCATTTTCATGCAGTTCAATGTATTTTATTTTCCTTGAGACTTCCTCTTTGACCCATGGGTTATTTAGAAGTGTGTTGTTTAGTTTTCAAGTGCTTGGATATTTTCTCTTAAGTTTCTATTGATTTCTTATTTGATTCCAATGTATTCAGGGAACACACTCTGTATAATTTCAGTTCTTTAAAATTTGTTGGGGTTTGTTTTATGCCCCAGGACATGGGCTATCCTGGTGAATGGTCCATGTGTGCTTGAAGAAAATATGTTCTGTACTGTTGTCAGTTGAACGTTTTATGTATGTCAGTTAGACACTGTTGTTGATTGTGTTGTTCAGTTCTATATCCTTGCTGATTTACTGTTAGTTCTATCAACTTCTGAGAGTGGGGTTGAAGTCCCCAACTTTAACTGAGGATTTGTTCTTTGGCTCCACCAGTTTTTGCTTCACGTATTTGAGGCTCAGTTGCTTGATGCGCACAGGTTTAGGATTGTTTTCTTCCTAGTGAACTGACTCTTTTATCACGATGTAATGTCCCTATTTGTCTCTAGCAATGTTATTGTTCTGAAGTATACTCTACCTGATGTTAATATGGCACGTCATGTGTTTTTTAAAATTAATGTTTGCATGATATAATGTTTTCTACCCTTCTATTTTCATTCAACTTATGTCATTGTATTTGAAGTGAGTTTCTTTTAGAAACCACATGGTTGGATCATGGTTCTTTTTTTTTTGGTTTGTTTTTTTGTTTTAATTTACTGCACCAATCTTGGTATTTTAATTTGTGTATTTAGACCATTTATATTTAAGGTAACTATTGGTAGATTAGGGCTTAAGTATGCCATTTTATTGTGTATTTTCTGTTTGTTTCTTCTTTCTGGTTCCCTTGTTTCTGTGGGTTACTTAAACATTTTTTTATGATTCTATCTTGATTTATTCATATAATTTGAATATATCATTTTGTAACATTTTCTCATGTAGGTATTGAAATTGGAATTTACATATGTAAGTTATCAAAAACTGCTGGTATCGTTTTATCGCTTTGAAGTATAGAAAACTTATTTCCATTTGTAATATTCTTTATACATTAAGGATATTAGTTGCTAAATAGATGGGATTTATTTTTCTTATTTGTGAGTTTGAACTTGCGGTATTATATACAGAAAAAAAATTAAGTTCTTTGGTATCACTTCTCTTCCTTTATAGTTTTTCTGGTCAAAAAATGATCAAAATGATCATTTTGTCCCCTTATAACTTTTTATAATGATCAAAATGATCAAAATGTCCCCTTATAACTTTTTCTCTGTTAAATATTTCCCTAAGTTTAGAATTTTCTTGTCAATCTTGGTATAACACACACACACACACACACACACACACACATACATATACATATACACTCATCATCTTTGGGATTTTGAGAAGGATGGTATTAACCTTACAACTTAATGTGCAAGAGTTAAAATCTGAACAGTATTGGGAAACACGTACCCTTTTCCCTGGATAGATAGAGAGATAGATGATATTGTTATAGATGCTATCTCTTGGTAATATTTTGTCATTTTTCATTATACAGACCCTACAAATTTCTCCTTAAGATAACTTCTAAGCATTTTATATTTTATGATGTTCTTATACATATCATCTTTTTATCTATTATAACTTTTCACTGGCTGTCAGGAAAAACTGTTGATTTTGAATAATTATCTTGATTCTAAACTCTCTTTTTCACTTCGTGTTTCAGGATATGTTCTTGAGGTTTCTAGATTTATAATTTGATACATTCTTAATAGTATGGAAATAGTTTAAATATAACTAGTTTATGAATTCGATGCTTTCAAAGAGAAGCAGCATATAGAAGAAAAAGCATACCTTTTAAAATTTAGGCAGATCTTGATCCGAATTGCTTTTCTGCCATGGACTGTCTTTATGGCACTTCTCTGAACTTCTCAGTGTCCTTAGCTGTTAAAAATAGTTTACATCATAGGGTAGTAGTTGTGACAATTAAACAAGGTAAGTACCTAACATAGTATTGATAAAGAGTGAATATGCAATAAACTTTTATTATTTCTCTATTATTCAACGTTTACCTTCATACCTTTTGCTTGAGCTCTATTATAAAGAATCCTGGAATTGAAAGGTAGGAACATTGTGTATTTGTCCCTTTTCCTGGACCATAGGCTCCTAGAAGGTGGGATTATGTCAGGAATGGCAAATAATATCACCTGACACAACAACTCTGACTGATTGTAATTTTCTGCTTAGGGATCAAGGTTGAGAAGGATGAGGACTGATTAGTGGTGTCTGCCGCTAGTGTGTATTGGGAAGGTGATAAGACATGTACCATATACATCACGGCTCTATGCTTTGTCTGATTCACCTCTAGCAGATGAAAAGCACAGAGACAGTCCCTAAGAATGAATGAGTGAATCTTCTACACTTTGTCATGAAACAAATAATAAAAATAAACTCATGATCAGTGTTAAAATGAGAGGCTAATCTTCAAATTTAACAAAGACTATTTTCACATATGGACTTTATGAAAAACAGTGTATTAAAAAGAATGTGAATTCTGATATCAAAGAAGTTTGGGTTCAAACTTCACTGCTTTCTAGCTATGTTTCCTTCATAAAAATTAACTCTTTGAACTTTAGTTTCTTCTTATTAAGAGAATAATGTTCAAATTTCCTTAGTTTTCCTTTATCTGAGAATGTGTTGATTTCTCTTCATTCCTGGAAGATACTTTCTTTTAGGTATAGGATCCTGGATTGAAAGTCCCTATCTCTCAGTCCACGTACCATTTCCTCTGGCCACCATGATTTCTGATCATAAATCTGCCCTTATGCAATTTTTTTTTTACTTAAAGTTAAGGTGCTATTTTTCTCTTGTTGCTTGAAAGATTTTTTTCTTTGACTTTAGTTTTCAGAAATTTGATGATGGTGATGAATGTTGGGATGCATTTCTTTGGTTTTGTCTTGTTTGGGGCTCACTCATCTTGCAACTATAGGTTTTTGACAGACATTTAAAGCTCTCTCTCTTTAATCCTTTTCTCCCTTCTGCTACTCTCTACTTTTCCAGCTTCTTGATTGTCCCGTCTGCTAGTTCAAGGCCAAAGTAAGCCCAAAGAGTTTATTCTAGTCCCTTCCTGTTCCTTCCACTTCCCTTTTGGTTAGTTCTTGAGATTGATGAGCTACTGTTTGAGAAGCTACAACAGCTATTTTTAGATTTTTGAAATTGTGTTTATGGTTGCCACCCATATACAGACACAGAGACCTGAGTGGGTCTGTGCTAGTAGTGTAGAGGCTCTAGAAAACTCTTAGCTTATCCAGAGAGTCTTTGGCGAGCTGATATGCATGACGTGTAGAATCCATCACACCCTGTGGTTGCTATGCTTCTAAAGAGCTTGCACAGACCTTCTTCTCTACAGAAATCTGGTATTTCTGGCTGCTGCAGTGCAGTGCAGTTGGACTGTTGAATACCAAGCTCCAAGGCTGCATCAAGGACTGAGAATCAAAGAAGGAAGGCTTTTCTACTAGGATTGCCACACATCCGTGCCACTTGACTTGCCAATCAGTGCAGAAATCATCTCCATATTCTACACTTATGAGATGTTAGAGGAACCTCTATATCTAACCCAACCGTCTCTTTTCACAAGGAGGATAATGAGTCTCAAACGAGGGGAAATGACATACTTCAGGTCACCTGATATGAAAATGGAAGGGGGACAGCACCCTGGGCTCCAAACTCCACCTCTGGAACTCTTCCATTGCACCATGACATGTACCTAACAGCCTCACCCTGATGAGTTCTTATCCCCAAAATGTGAAGCATATATGGCAAAGTTAAGATGCCCCAAGAAGGAGGTTGGCAGATCTGGTCAGTGCTAGCTAAGACCAGCCAGCACAGAACTGGTGCCTACTTCACGTGTATGAGCCATATCACAGCCACCCTGGCCAACGAATGGGGATCAACACATCCCTTAGGCACCATACAGTGGAGAGGACATAGGCAAGTTCCATCCATTCGGTCACATGCTTGACAGTGTGTGATGATAACATCTATGCATGGTCCCATTGCACCAGGAGTTGGAATCTGCCCAGGACTGAGGCTCAAGAGTCCTGAGTCCTCATCTCAACTCTGCTACTTACATGCTTTGAGGCCTCAGGCAATACACTTCTCTTTTCGGGTTCTCAGAGTCTCCATCTGACGTAGGCAGAATAATGCCCACTGCCCGCCCCCCGCCCCCCACAAGGTGTCCACATCCTAATCACCAGAATCTGTGAATAGTTATCTTATCCAACAAAAGGAATTTTGCAGATGTGATTAAGTGATTGGAGATATACAGCTGGACCTGATATAAGCATGTGGACCCTTGAAAACGGAAAACCTTCAGAATGACCATCATCAAAATGTCTACAAATAATAAATGCTGGAGAGGGTGTGGAGGAAAGAGAACCCACATACACTGTTGCTGGGAATGTCAATTGGTGCAGCCACTATGAAAAGCAGTATGGAGTTTCCTTAAACTAAAAATAGAGGTACCGTATTATCCTGCAATCCCACTCCTGGGCATATATCCTGAAAAGATGAAAACTCTAAGTCAAAAAGATATATGCACCCCGATGTCCATAGCAGCACTATTTACAATAGCCAAGACATGGAAACAACCCAAGTGCCCATTAACAGATAATTGGCTTAAGAAGATGTGGTATATATATATGATGGAATATTACTCAGCCATAAAAATGAATGAAATAATGCCATTTGCAGCAACATGGATGAACCTAGAGAATATCATACTAAGTGAAGTAAGTCAGAGAAAGACAAATATCATATGATATCACTTACATGTGGAACCTAAAAAATGACACAAATGAATCTATATACAAAATAGAAATAGACTCACAGACATAGAAAACAAAACTTATAGTTACCAAAGGGGAAAGTGGGGAAGGGATAAATTAGGAGCATGGGATTAACAGATACAAACTACTATACATAAAATAGATAAGCAACAAGGATTTACTGTATAGCACAGGGAACTATACCCAATATCTTGTATTAACCAGTAATGGAAAATAATCTGAAAAAAATATATATAACTGAATCACTGTGTTGTACACCTGAAACTAACACAATATTGTAAATCAACTATACTTCAATTTTATAAAACAAAACAAAAATAAGCAAGCAAACAAAAAACCAGAGAACCTTTCCTGGCTGTGGTTAGAGGGATCTGTGACTATGGAAGAACGGTCAAAGAGATGTGGTATTGCTGGATTTGAAAGAGGAAGGGAGTCACAGGCCAAGAAAGGTGAATGGCCTCTAGAAGCTGGAAAACACAAGTAGATAATTCTCTAGAGCCTCTGGTAAGGAATGCAGCCCCGTCAACATCTTTATATTAGCCCATTAACACTCATGTTGGACTTCTGAATACATTTGTATTGTTTTAAACCACTAAGTTTGTGATAATGTGTTACAGCTGCAATAGAAAACTCATGTACCATCTTCAAGCCTGGAAGTCATAATGAATCAGCTATTTTAAAAGTCAGTTCTTTTGGGGGCCTGTCCTCCAGCTCACTGACACTGTCATAGTTGTGGCTTCACTCTCTCTCGCCTGGACGATTACAGCACTCTCCTCCCCAGCCCCCATCTCCTTCCTCCAGCCTCACACCCGTGTGTACTGTCCACACCGGTACCAGAAAGATCAGCCTTGAACATGTTTCTGATCTCACCCCAACCTTCTTAAAATCCTTCACTAATTTATCATCTTCTGGACTGCTGGTTTTTAATGTTGTCTGTATTTAGGGAGGGCATGGTGTCAGGGATGCACCGAAGAATATGTAAATATGAAGATACCTGTCTCAGTAACATTTGTATATGCATAGACACACAGAAACTTACATGTAATTAACAGACTTGTGGATGCCTTGAAGCTCGTCTGTGGACTCTAGTGTAAGACGTTTTGGTCACAAAGGTAAATATAAATTCCTTCATCTGAAATGATAAGGATTTTGCCTACCTCTTCATAGTATCCTTCTTAACACCCATCACGCCCTCTGCCACATCAAACTCTTTTTAGTTGCCCAAATGTGCCAAGCCGACTTTGGCTCCCATGTTCATCCGCTAGAATAGTTCCCTCCCTCCACTCTCATGGCTTGACAGGCAAACAGCTTTTCATTTTTGCAGACCCCTCTTAAAAGTCTGTTCTTTTCCTGACCAACTTCTTACTCTCTCCCCACGCACCCCACAGGTATGACCAGCCAAACCTTCCTCCTTATCCTTCACAGCCTTCTGCCCACAGTCTATCGGCCAGCCAACCCCTTTGATGTGCTCTTCTGTTCAAGCATCTTACCTCTTCTTAACCAGGTGGTGCATCCTGGGTTGGGGAGGGCAGGGTACAGGAGCCGCACCTTACCCCCTGGACAGTCTAGCACCAATCAGGGCTCACAGTAAGAGCCTGAGTGGATGACTGGTTATGGAATCAACACCTACATCAGGGCATTTCTTTAATTCATCCAACCCCTTCTCTTTGCAATGCCATGCTTTACAGGCCACCCAGCTTTGCTAAGTTTCCTAAGTGTTTGTCTTGCTGAGCAAAGCCATTTAATTTCGGTGTGAGGCTGGGGCTCATGGGAATCCATTGGTTGTTATTTGCGTTTGATGCATTCAGAGTAACTAATCTCCATCTTGACCAATACTGTGTAGTTTTGTTCTCGATTCATGGCTCCTTCTCACCAAGGATTATCTCCCCATTGACCACAGTGTCTATTTTCTGCCAGGAGCAGATCTATTATCTGGAACACCACAGTGTGCTCTAGATGATAAAATCATCCTGTGTTAACTGTGTCAATTTCATTTGAAGATCTGAAAATGTGACATAAAGAACACTGAACTGGAGGTCAAAAGATCTGGATTCTGGTTCAGATGGCCACCCACATCCCCTCAGGCACGTCACACCTATTTTCTTAGACTTAATCTCATCTGTACAGGGGAAGAATTTGGACTCAAACAGTATAGGGACTCTCTGGGTTGAAATTACATCATGTGTAAAGTCATATATCTAACCCTCACTGTAGGTTTACTACTCTAATGTGTTATTGCTACTAGTGATTAGGAAAACAAGTTCTGAAAGTGGTGTGACTATTCCAAAATTATTCAGAACACTGGAGGGAGGATAATTTAAATTTCTGCACGCAATTCATTCGTTCATGTGATCAATCAACATGTATTTTGGGAGTGTCTGTTATATGACTGGCACCATGCCATGGGAAGATAATCCAAAAAAGAGTAGGAAGAGACCCTCGCCTTCTAGTGGCTGACAGTGTAATGTGGGAATTGGTCATATGAACAAATACCCTGCAGTGTGATAAATGTTATATTAGAGGGAAGCTCCAAGTGCTTTGGGAGGGGAGGAGGAGGAACTGACTGGCTGGGTGAGAAGCAGCCACTGTTTACAAAACCCTTTCACATGCATCATCTCCTGATCAGGTAGAGAAGAGGTTTTGCGTGTTTCCTCTCCTAAGTTTCCCTGCACATGAAAAGAAAAGTGACTTCCTAAAGTCCATGAGGCTGGTGAGGAGCAGATCCAAGGAATGCAGAAGGGATGCCTGGTGTGATTGCACTGAAAACTGCCTCTTTTTGGTCAGCAGCCCCAACCCTTAGCCAAATTGTGACAAGACAGAAATTCATCTAGAAATGCATGCCTTGAGAGATGGGACCAGGTCTTATTTATCTTTGTATTGTGGAATTCTAGTGGAACCCCAGTGGTCTCTACCAGAAGAATTTGGGCGGGTCAAGGCATTTGTAATGGGCTGGTAACAATTTGCGCAAGCACTTTGAAGGAAGGACAGAGAAGAATAAGCATGGATGAGAAAGGCTGTTAGGAGAGCATAAATTCTGTCCCAGAGGTTGGCCCTCCAACACTTCGTCATGGACGATAGCTAGAGCCCACCACAAGCAGGAGATGAAGGAGCTATTTTCAGTTAGAACTTCATGGGACTCCTGTTGGTCCTAGGTTACAAGGTATGGCCAAAGATGACTGTGAAGTGGGGGCCTTGTCCTCACTTTTATGTGGAAAGCAGTGGCTTTGACATGCTGAAGGCTGCAGAGAACGCTGGCCCCTTATGTAATTCAAGAGACATCGCACATCACAAAGGAGATGGTGCTATTCAGGAGTGGTTATGTCCAAGTCTTGTGGGGTCACTCAGTGGTTGCCACTAGAAGATAAGATACTTCTTTCACAAGGTAGCAGGTGGAGGAGGCCTTGTCAAGGCATTTCACTGATCTGGGCCAAAATAAGACACATTCATGAGCCCCTGTGAGACCCTATCTGAGTTGTCCAGAAGGAATCATGGCAGAATCTTTGGCAACTAGAGGTGAGTGAAACATGGGTTTCATTTGCATCTTCAGAATCTACCATTGATCTGCCACATAGCAGGAACTCGATGTCTGCCCATCTGAATGGAGCTATTATATCTTTTCACCATGGCTCCTTAATTAATAGGCAACCACACTAGCCTCCCAGCAGCCTTGCCCTTTCATAGGTGGTTCTGCACTTCATTCTCTTCCCCTCTAATCGGGTATTAGGACTCCCACCTCTCTTTATATTTCAGTTTAGAACTTTGAATTCAAAAGGCATTGGAGGCTCAGTAGTTAATTTGGAATAAAGTAAATGCATGATGATAAGTCAGTCTGACTTGCTACAGAGTTGAAATATGCTGAGTGCCACTGGCACAGACTGACTTTATCATCTTCATGTCTTCAACATTTTTCTTTGCTTCCTAAATCCGCAAACATAGAATACATGTACAGTTGTCTGAAGCAGAAGCCCTTTGAACTTTTGAACAATCACCTAGAGAAGGTCACTGAACATAAGGGTACCCAAGGGGCTTGATGACATAGTGTCATTCATTCAACAAGCATTTATTAAGCTGCGGTAGAACCCCTGCTGCTGGGAGTTCTTCAGGGCTTTTGTACGTGCGGTGTCTTCTCCTGGCACTAGTAGATGCTTAGGTTCCTGACTTCCCTTATTCACAAGTGGCCAAGCTTTTGGAAAGTTCTTCAGATCTTTTCTGAGCCCTAAACTTTCCCTTTGTACTAAACCTGTGCATACCATGAATCACCTTTTATATTAGACACTGACCTTCAGAAAGTGCACTGGGCACGAACCCGCGTCCCCTGCATCGGCAGGCGGACTCTCAACCACTGCGCCACCAGGGAAGCCCCTCAGTTCCACTTTTGATTTTGGTTCAAGAATTGTTTTACTTTTCCCCTCCCCCATTTGAAGTTCTAGGGATTAAAGAGGAAAGAACAGCCGCTTAAAGAAAGTTGGACTTTTTTCATCAACCAACTGTTCCTAGTTGGCTCTCATCTAATAAATCTAATAGCTCATATAAATAATTATTGATTAAATTGGCTCTGAGCAATGACTATGAGAGCAACCATGACCCAAGACAGAGGCATCAAGATCTGGAGTCAGGAGACCCGGGTTTGAATTCTGGTGCTGTCACTTAACAGCTTAGTGACTTTGAGCAATTTACGTGAACTTTTCCTGCCTTGTTTTCCTCAACTGAAAACCAAAGGAGACAATCAAAGTCTACTCCTCACAAGGAGGTTTTGAGGATTAAGTGAGTTCATACATGGAAAGTTATTAGTAAAGTACCTGAATGGTAGTAACTCCTATATCTGCTAGTTATAGTAGTATAGTAGTACTAGTAAAAGAAGATGTAGAGATAGGAGTGAAAATAAAACATTTGTACACTGATAATACGGAAAAAATTATATAGCTCATAACAGATACAAACTAAACTTTCTTCTGCCTAAGAGAATTCATTGTGGCGTGGCAATTTCTCCACAGATGAAAATGTCAAAACTAGCCATCTCCCTTCACTGAGTTTCTATATCCTCCAAGCCATCTTCCGGGGACTAATTCAAATTTCCACATACCTTAGTATTGAGAGAGTGGTATGACGGAGAACAGGACTCTGGCCACTGGAAAGTGGTAAATTGGCATTTTAAAATCAATTTTGTGTAAAATTAGTATCAGCGTGCCACTGAAAATCTCTCCTCTCTAGGTTCTGATAAGATCATTTTCTGGACTTCCAAGACCCTAGACCATGATGAATTTGTCAAAATGACGCTCCTCTGGGGGTTCATTGCCAGCCTTGCCTTGGGACCATTGCTTCTGCTTCATCGCATGCTATGCCCCTCATTGCATTTAGACTTCAATAGGCCATGCTTTAATCCTAGTGTAATCTCTAAGCTCTCCAATCCACAATGAAACAGTACTTTTCTGTGGTAAGCATGCTGCAGGAAGCAGGACTGGAAGCTCCAGAAGATAGAGGCTGCGTATGTCTTACAGACCTAGCACGATGCCAGACAAGTAGTGGGTACTCAATATTTGTCATATAATTTCATGCACTCCCAATGATTTTAACACGGCCTCCCAGGAAGAATTGGCTTATCCTCCTTTTATAACTAGTATGAGCAAAATGTACTTAAACAATCTACACACTCTAATACACGGCACATAACTCTATTCTGAAAACCCATTTAAACTCCCAGTATGCTTAAAAAAAGGGAGGGGCCACTTCTTTGAACATATCCCATTTCTAACACTTTCAAATCATTTTCATCTATCACTAGTGGTGGAGAAAATCATGAAATATCTCATTCCACAAAGGCAATTTAAACGAAAGAAAAGCCAGATAGTACATTCCAAATGAGAGAGATGCTGATGTCTATTGTGAGGAGAAGGTCATCTCAAGGTCAGAAGACAGTCTACAGAATTGCCAAAAATGAGAGACACTTCCTGTGCTTTAGGGATTATGGCCAAAGTCTGACCTGTTTGAGATCCCCTTAGAAGTCTGGGGCCTCTGGTTGAGCTGATCAAGGGCGGTGTTCATGTAAAAGTTGCCACTTTTCCAACATGAAACCACAAAGGTGCCCAGATTCCTCTGAGCCCCAGACTCCACTTGGGAACACCAGCCAGAGAAACTACCAGTGGCATTAAATGAGTTTTCTGTTTTATTAATTTCTGCTTTTATCCTTTTTAAGTCATTTATTACACATATTTGAAAACTTTATTTGAATGTGTTTTATTGTTCTTTCCACACTGCTTAAATTAAAAAGTTTCTATTTTGGTTTCTCTTTAAACAAAAATTATATTAGAAATATGAGTGTGCAAATGTATATTTATATTTGGACACTTTTGTTTTTGTTTATTTTTGTACATCTACCTCTTAACTTCTAATTTTATTGCATAATAGTGAATTTTTCTTATAAAGTTAACTTTTTGGAATTCATTGAAATTTCATTTATGGCTTTGTTGATGGACGAATTTTATGACTGTAGCACGTGTCTTTCAAAATAATGCAGAGTATCTCTTTATAAGTTACAAAGTTTTCCAAATATTGTATCAAGCTATTGATGTGTTACTACTAAAATTCATCGCATCTGTAGTTTTTTGTCTACTTGATTTAGTTTAGGGGTTTGTTCAAGTTTTCAATAGCAATTTTTTATCTTTCAGTTGCCTCATAATTCTTCCAATTTGGGCCTCAACTGTTTTGTAGCTACATTTTAGGTGCATAACAGTTATTCTTTCTTGGCTGAATTTATCAAGTATGAAGTGAACATCTGTTTCTTTCAATGATTTTTACCTTGAGTTTTATTTCATGTGATACGAATGCAATTATATCTGCTTTATGTTTGGTAACCATTTCTAAACTAGTATTTTCCACTGCTTTATTTTCAGGGGAAATTTTGTTTTGTCTGTTTCTTGAAAACAGGTGGCTAGATTTTTCAAATATAGTGTCAGAGTCTGTCTCTTATAGATGAGTTCAACCCATTCGTATCCGTGGTGCTTATTAAGTATGGATTTGTTTCTGTTTCGTACTTATGCTCTCAATTCACCATTATTTCTAACTGCTTTTCCCTCTCTCCAATTTTTGCCTTCCTTTGTCTTTATCAAGTGTTCTTTACTCCTGTTTTTTAAAAAGTATGTTCTATTTGTTTGAATATGTTCATTTACTTGTCTTCTGGTAGTTAACATTAGATTCCTAATAGCATTATTGATATCTAATTTACATACCCTAAATTGTATCCATTTAATGTGTACAATTCAATGGTTTTTACTATATTTTAAAGTTATGCAACCATCACCTGATAATTTAATTGTAGAATATTTTTACTACCAGAGAAAGAAACCTTGTTCCCAAGAGCAATCATTCTCTCCCCTTTCCTAGCCCTAGGCAACCATTAATCTACCTTCTTTCTCTCTAGATTTGCCTATTCTGAGTATTTAATATAATAAATATCCAGTATAATGTTGAATAGAAATGGCAAGAGCGGCCACCCTTGTCTCATTCCTGATCTGAGGGATAAAGGATGGAGTCTCTTACCATTAAGTATGGTGTTAGCTGCTGGCTTTTCACAGATACTCTGTTAGATTGAGGAGGTCCTTTTCTATTCTTAGTTTTTTGAGCGTTTTCCTCATGAAAGGGTGTTAGATTTTTTACAAATGCTTTATTTCTGCACTTTTGGATATTATTACATAATGTATGTCCTTTATTTTATTAATATAGTGTATTCCATTGATTGATTTGGGCGTGTTAAACCAGTCTTGCATTGTTGGGGTAAATCTCACTTGGTCGAGGTGTATGATCCTTTTTAAATGGTGCTGTAGTAAGTGTGCTAGTGTGTGTATGTTTGTGTGTGTGTGTATATATATATATAGAGAGAGAGAGAGAGGGAAATTTTGCATGTATATTCATGAGGGATATTGGTCTGTAGATTTTTGGTGATGTCTCTAGCTAGTTTTGGTTTTAGGCATTAAAATATTTTAAGATAGTTTTACACATATTTCAATATATTTTCTATAAACTACTATATGAACATTTATATCCTGCCCTTTTGAAAACAAGAGTATTAATGTGATTTTTCTTCCTGTGCTCTCTTTACCCATGTGCCAGTCTACAGTCTACATTGAAATAAACACATTAGGTTTAGCAGGAGGTTTTATTTCTTTCTTTTACTCATCATTGCTTCATACAGCTCACCTCTCTCTCCTGAATTAGTTTTTCTCCTTCCTGTAAAACAGCCTCTAGTAACCCTTTTATTTTTTTTTTTAGAATGTGGACCATAAGTTTTTCTGAGGCCATATATCATTGAAAGTATCATTTTGCCTTGGCTCTAGAGGGAAATTTTGGCTGGCCATAGAATTCTAGATTTGAAGTAATTTTCAACTAGAACTTCTAATTTTTTACTTTTTTGTAGCTAAAGCAATGGCTAATGGCAATTTGACTTCTTTTCCTTTATAGGTGAATTTCCTGTCCTTTTTCTGGATTTTTTTTCTGGTTTTCTTTCCCCCTTGATGTCCTACAATTTGTGTGGATGGTGTTATTGGGTTCTTACTGAGCATTTTAAATCTGTGGAGTCTTACCTTTAGTTCTGGGGTCTTCCGTAATTTCTTTAAATATTCATTTCTTCTGGAACACTTTTAAATGGATGTTAGAAATTTTTAAATTCTCCTGATTCTTAATCTTTCTCTAACTATCCTAAACTCTGTATTCCTGTTTTTGCATTTTTTCCCAGTTTTATTAACATATAATTGATATATAAGATCCTGTTAGTTTTAAGGCATACAACATAATGATTTGATATATGTATATATTGCAAACTGATCACCACAATAAGTTTCATTAACATCCATCATCTCTATCCAACAAAGACCTACTGTATAGCACAGGAAACTATACTCAACATCTTGTAATAACCTATAATGGAAGGGAATGTAAAAAAAGAGATCGTGTGTGTGTGTGTGTGTGTGTGTGTGTCTGAATCACTTTGCTGTACACCTGAAACTAATACAACACTGTAAATCAACTGTATTTCAATAAAAAAATTTTTAAAAATCCATCATCTCACATAGTAACACAAATTTTTTTTCTTGTGATGAAAACTTTTAAGATCTACTCTCTAAGCAACTTTCAAATATACAATGCCCTATTGTTAACTAGTCACCATGCTGTAAATTACATCCCCAGAACTTAATTTATCTTATAACTGGAAATAAGTACCGGTTTTGACCACCTTCACCCATTTCCCCCACCTTTTACCCCCTGCTCTGGCAATCACCCATCTGACCTCTCTTTTTAATTCCACGTTATCAATGAGATCATACATCATTTGTCTTTCTCTGTCTCACCTATTTCACTTCCTTATTCCTTTGCTGCATTCTAAGAGAATTCCTGGGCTCAGTCTTCCAGCTCACTACTTCCCTTTTCAAATGTGTCCATTTTACCATTCATCTGATATGCTGGTTTCTTCCTTTTTGTTCACTGTCTAAATTTCTAATTTTCATGATCTCTAGCTGGTGTTTTATGGATATAAGTCCTTTCACTTCTGACTGTGATTTTAATTTTCCTTATTCTATAGTACCGTTTAGCTTACTCCTATCCCTCCGAGTTGCTGGGTATAGGCTCTGGATTTAAATTTGCTGGTTTTTTAAAAAAATTGATGTATAGTTGATTTACAATGTTGTCCCAATATTTGCTGTACAGCAAAGTGACTCAGTTATCCACATATGTACACTCTTTTTTGTATTCTTTTCCATTATGGTTTATCACAGGATAGTGAATATAGTTTCCTGTGCTATACATTAGGACCTTGTTGTTTATCCATTCTACATGTAATAGTTTGCATCTACCAACCCCAAACTCCCAGTCCCTCCCTCCCCCTCCCCCCCCTTGGCAAACAAATGTCTGTTCTCTATGGCTATGAGTCTATTTCTGTTTAGTAGATAGCTTCATTTGTGCCATATTTTAGATTCCACATATAAGTGATATCATATGGTATTTGCCTTTCCCTTTCTGACTTACTTCACTTAGTATGATAATCTCTAGTTGCATCCATGTTGCTGCAAATGGCATTATTTCATTCTTTTTATGGCTGAGTAGTATTCCATCGTATATATGTACCACATCTTCTTTATCCATTCATCTGTTGATAGACATTTATGTTGTTTCCATGTTTTGGCTATTGTGAATAGTGCTGCTATGAACATAGGGGTGCATGTATCTTTTTGAATTATAGTTTTGTCCAGGTAATACTCCCAGGAGTGGTTTTGCTGGATCATATGGTAATTCTATTTTTAGTTTTCTGAGGAACCTCCATACTGTTTTCCATAGTGTCTGTACCATAAGTTTGCTGTTTTTCTATCATGGTGATGACGTTCCTCGATTATTGGTGAGAGTGGATCGTGCATCCCTCTTTGCAGCTGAGTTTCTCTGTTTGGCTCTGCTCTGTGTGTTCACACAGACTGTCTGAGAGGAGGAGTAGGACACACTTCCTGGATTGATCTTGCCCTTTGCAGTGAGGTTTGGGGAGTGGTGAGACCCGTCTCTGGAACACTTTGTGTGATTGTCTTGGAAGGATGGAAACCCTCCTTCCTCCCAGGTGCCGTCAGCCACCTGTGGTCCTGCCTAATTTTCCAATCCAAATTCCCACAACATCACTTCTTCATGGAGGCAGACAACCCTGTAGTGGCCAGCTGCCCTGGGGGAGGGAATGGGCGTCAGAATGACGTGCCGGACACACCAGGTCCGTCAGTCACCCTGGTCTTCTCCTCTCCTCTGTTTCTACCCCTTCTGCACAAGTAGAAAACTGTCAATAGGACTTCACCTGTGCCTTTTGGATTATAGTGTGTATTGTTACACCAGTCCCACCTACTTCCTCCTTTCAAAGGATCCTTCATTGCTTCTGGACCCACTGAGGGCTTCACCTCTTGGTTTGGGGCCTCATTTTGAATTGATATTTTTCTTTTATATTTCTTCTATAATTTTTAGGGATCTGTTATGGGAGGGGAGGTGGTAGCAAAGTTGAGACTGTCATCTTGTAACCAAAATGAGTGGCACTTTATTAGAATACAGACTTCTGTGGCCATCACCATCCTCCTTGTTCGGCTGAATTCTCCGATTGAGAGAAAGAGACAGAGGGAAAGAGAGAGAAAGAAAGATAACTTGGAGAGCTGTTTGCAACTCATTTGAGGAAGGGGCATCGCTTAAGGAGCTCAGGGCTGTTTATCCTATTTCCACGTCCTGTAATGACAGGTGCCACCTGCAGCAAAGGAACAAAGAGGGTATTCTTCAGAAGGATGGGATAGAATCAGAAGCTCAGCTATAGACAAACCCCAGCTGGCTTCTTTTTACCCTGTCAATAAAAGGCCCTGTGCTTGCACTGTGGCTCCATTATCCCTGCAGCATCAAAGCCAGGACAGGCTCCTCCTATCTCAGATGCTGACTGCAGCCCTTCAGCTGAGCTCTGCTTCCTGGTGTAGATGCAGCTGCACACGCTCCACATGTTCTTTGAGTGTCTTCTTATTCTTTCTTCAGACTCACCAAGGGCAGCAAGACATTTCTTCCAAATGAGTTGTTTCAAAGCTGACACGGTGTCAGAACTTCAGCTTGCCACGTTATTAATCTTTTCCTTTAATCTCTATCTTGATTTTTAAATTTTCCTTTCTTTGATACGCCAAAATAGCCACCAGTAAACGTTCATTGAGGAGATGTTATGTACAAATCCCCCGAGATAAAGAGGTCAGGAAATCCCTGGTATTCCCAGAGAGTCACCACACTATCCCTGGAGGAGGGGAATCCACAAATGAAGCGGAATCTTTAGCGTTATCTGTTGAAAAGCCTCTCCCCCTCTTCTGGTTACAGCAACCCTTCTCCCTTTGGGGAACTGCTCCTCCCTGACTCTGTGTGATTTTGGAGAGACCAGCAATCCTAACTTTTGCCATAGTTATGCTACCCAGGCTTGCTCAAATATATCCTCCATAGTGGGGACCAGGGATTGGTCCTGGGGGTGATCACATGACTCATACTGGTCAGTCTGAGTTCTTCCTGGGGATTAACAAAGCAGTGAGAAAGACGATCTGCCTTCAGAGTTCCTTCAGCTGGGATGATGGAAGCCTGAAGCTGCCTCAGTACACACCACCTTCCTTCCCATGATGCTCCTCCACATTTAAAACAAAAAATGAGGCCAGTGTCAGGGAAGAAGAGATGAGAGAGGGGCGATAGATAGGGATGGAAAGGGGAAGGGGCAGTGGGAGGGGGAGAAAGAGAGGTCTGATGACACTATGTGAGGTCCTACATCCACTCAAATCTCTTACCTGGACCCCTCCCTCCCCACCCACTCTCTATTTAATTATACCTTACTTCCCAAACATTCCACAGCTGCCTTCTGTGAGTCTTTGAACCACATGGTTTATAATATGGGGAAGGCCTTTTCAGCTCCTTCTCTTCTTTTGTTCCTGGGAAATATCTAATCCTCCACAAAGCCCAAATATTCCCAATTCCTCCTCATAGAGTTGGTCTCTGGCCCCCTTCCCCCTCCCCCTCCAGACCACTTTGAACAGACTTCTAGAATAGCATTTAATTCCTTGTCATAATTATTTGTTTCTACTACTTTTTCCTCCACCAGACTTTGAGTTCCTTGAAGGTGGGAACTGCATCCGGTCATGTCTAAGTTCCCGGAGCCTCACAAGAGTCTGGGCAGAAAGCACAGTGCCTCAGTCACTGAGTGGTCCCTGGAACTGACTTTCCCTTGAGAGGAATAGGAGGTGCATGTGTAGGTTAGGAAGGAAGGTGGTTCTTCTAGAAAGAGGGCTCACTCTTGCCAGCAAAGCGTCCACCTTTGTCTCCTGAATCTTTTCTTTGCCAGAGGTTCTCTGACCCACAGGATGGGTGAAAACAGAACCCCTCTTCTGGGGGAAATATCTACCTTTGGGCATCAGGAAGGGGTTTAGGGAGGTCTTGTATGCCATTTGAGAAACAGGGGCCCACTGAAGGATTTCAATCAAGGGTATCTAAATTACAGTCAGGTAATTTAGAAAGACCACCAGATGGCCGTGTGGGGACCAGGCTGGGGACAGATTGAGGCTGAAGACAGCAAAGCCAGGAAGGAACCAGCAGGGAGGCTTGAGTCCAGGAGAGAGCTGGTAAGGGCTTGGATGGTGCCGTGGGGATAGAGAGGAGGGGATGCTGGCCTTCCTAATCGTTGCTTCTCTCTTGATCCCCTCAGCTGAGCAGCTGAGACCTCCTCCCTGGTGGCCTTCATCCCTGGCATCTCTCATTCTTCTCTGTCTTGTCTGCAAGCCCCAGAATGCCTCTAAATAAGGAGAGAACGATGCTTTCTCCTTGCCCCATATAATCCTTGGGATTTACATCTTTGTCAGCACTTCTGCTTCCAGCTCCCGTCGGCTCGGTTAATGTTTCTTTTATGAAGCGAGGACACCTGATTTCTGTCAGTGCAGGGCTTAAGACTGCCTCGTCAGCACTGTCTTCCTGGCCGCCCATATCAAATAGACAGAGGAAGAAAGCAACCAAACCGGTGATCATATTCCAAGGCAATGATGCCAGGGCTGCATGCGGCTTGTGAGAGTGGAGCTAGACAGAACTAAGGGGTCCCACAGAGGGAGGATGATAGAGTTACAGCCAGCTGGGCTGCCAGTTCATCTGGTGTGGGAAAAGCAGAGGACCAGCTGCTGGTCATTTGGCCATCTAGACAAGCGCCTTCCTTGGTCTGGTCTCATTTTCTCATCTGTAAGGGGTCAGTGATCAAGGAAGGTCTCTTCCAAGCTCTCCTAATCTGGACTAAGGGATGCAAGGGGTCTCTTCATTGTTACAACCTGTGGCAGTCCCAAGAGCTAAAGCAATCCTCACTCGGAACATTCTCTGTCTCTCTCTGTCTCATTCACTTATTAAATAAATCATTCATTCAGCAAATACCACTAAGCCCCTACTCTGTGCTAGGCCGTGAGCTCAGAGCTATGGATACAGAGGTAAGTAGGAGACACTTTGACTCTTAAGGAGATTATAATTTAGAGAGAGATCCAGAAGTATAAGCAGATAATCACCATAAAGTGACAGAGTCAGGAGCAAAGGGAAGAGGGTTACAAAGACCAGAGTTATTACCAAAGGATTCTGTTTTGTTCATCCTTCAAGTATCTGGCATTTTTCCTGGAATACAGATTAGGTCCTCAATAAATGAATGAAGTGACATGTTACCTGGGCCTATAGGATGAGTAAACGTTTCCCAGGTAGAGAAGGTAAGGGAAGAGCGTTCCAAACAGAGGGAACTATATGGGTTGAGACCTGAATGCATGAAAGAGACTGGCCGTCCTTGGAAATAAACAAGCAGTTCTATGTGCCTGGCCTGCAGGGCTCTGTGAAGACCTGTTAGGAGAAGAGGTTGGCGAATCAGATAGAAGGAGCATTGTAGACAGTCTTCAAGACTGAGAACTTGGGCTTGGTTTGTGGCAACGAGGAACCATTAAATGTGCATGATAACAACTTCTGAAAGATTCTTCTGGGCTTGCTGTGGGTGGGTTGGGGCATCTGCCCTGGGTAGGGAGGCTGGTGAGACGGCCTTCTCCAAGCTGGTGCTACTCTTGGCTCAAAGCCCACAGGAATGAACAGGGCATCTCCAAATCTGGGTTCTTCTCCATCTTAACAGACTAGGTTGAGTCATTGACTCATGGAGACCCTGATGAGGGAGAAGTAGATTATTTGGGGAGCACATTGACCTAAGCAATAACCCTGCAGATTGAATATATCAATAGCAGTAACTCAACTGACATCCGGTCAGAGACCAAAGGAAACAAGAAAGCACTAACCATTTGAAATTCCCTGACTCACCCTTCCCCAACCTCTCCTAACCTAGACCTGATTGATCAACAGGAACCATGATATCTCCTTCATGGCCATGTTAAATGTAAAAATTCATGTAGCATTTTGGCTAAAGACAAATCCAAGTGACCAGATACTGCCAACCTCATAGAGAAGCACTGACTTGTTTAATCTCCTCGGCGTTTGGTGTGGGGAGCTGAGGACCAGAGAGAGGGGAGGCTCTGGCTAAGGTTCCTCAGTAAGTTAGTACTGTACCTGCAGCGGGATCAGAACCTGGGCCTGGCTGTCAGGCAACTGGTTTCCCCAGAGTGATGCAGGACTTCTGGTCACATGCACCAAAGGAAGAGTTAAACCATTATACCCCAATAAAGATGTTAAAAAAAAAAAAAAAGAGTTAAACCAATTGTATCTTCCTAAGCACAGGTTGTCAGTCTTTCAGAGACGATGAAGCCAGAATTTCCCCAGAGACTCAGCCTACCAAGGCTTCACCATTATGCTGACTCATTTCCTATAAGTAGGGCCACTTCCCTGTTTGAAAACCTTGCATGCCCACAGGGGAAGTTCCGATTGCTTAGAGTGGCATCCGAGGCCTTTCATCTTTGTGTCCTTCCTTACTCTCCAGCCTTATCTCTCACTCTAGCCCAGATGCACTCTGGGCAGCACACCAATGGTCCTCAATCCTGGCAACATTTTACCATCACCTGGGGAGATTTTTTTAAAAATACTGTGGTTCAGACCATATGTACCTCCAGAGATTTGGGGAGTGGGCCCCAAGGCATCTGTATGATCAATCAACCCGTGAGCAGCCAGAATGGAGAACCACTGTTCACCCAAGCTAGTTACTTTCTGTTGTCCAAATCTGCCTTGCCATCTCTGAGGCTTCAGGCAAGGATTCCTTACTCTGCCTTGTCCCCACTTCTTCGCCTGGCTCTCCCACGAAACCACCAAGGTAGATCTCTCCTTTTGCTATGGACCTTTGCACACTGTGCACATCACCACCACAGCATTTATATTCCTTTTGTGTCTTTCATGCACCCTAAGGATACTGTGGACTCCACAAGGAAGATGCTGTTCTATTTATCTGTTTCTTCCTTATCAAAATTACAGCACCTGACATATAGTAGGTGCTTAGTAAACAATTGTGGTCTGAATAAGAGTTTCTGAACCCCAGAATGACCTCTGTTCAGAAAGCCACCCACATTCCTAGGGTGTTGAGTCTCATGGGGCAGAGTTTCTGAAGATCTCCGGGGTGCTGTGTCCCAGCAACTGGTCTTTTACATCTTCTGTCTCCAAGGAAGGGAAATAATCAAAGAACTTCTACTCACTTGCTACTAAAAATGGAAGGGTTCTCTCACCTTTATGTGGCTGGGCAACCCTAAAACTAAAAAAAAAGGAAGATGAGATTATTTAGACACAGAGAGACCTTGGTTGGAAATGTATTCCCCTTACTAACTGTATGACAAGTTACAGAAAGTGTCTAAGCCTCTATGAAATAATATATAAAGAGCTCAGTACACTGCCTGCTGTTTTAGGGTTCTCTAGAGAACCAGAAGATAGACTGGTTGATAGATAAATTGATAGATATAGATTTTTAAAAAGGAATTGGCTCACGTGATTACAGAGGCTGAGAAGTCTCAAGATCTGCAGTTGGCAAACTGGACACCCAGAAAAGCCAGTGGTGTCAGTTCCAGTCTGAAAGCAAGCAGGCTTGAGACTCAAGAAGCACTGATGTTTCAGTTTGGGTTGAAAGGTAGGAAAAGAATTACGTCCCAGCTCATACAGTCAGGTGGAAGGAGATCCTACTTAACTCAGCCTTTTCTTTTTTTCTTCTTTTTAAAAAAATTTTATTGGAGTGTAGTTGATTTACAATGTTGTGTTAGTTTCAGGTGTACAGGAAAGTGAATCAGTTATACATATACATATATCCACTCTTTTTTAGATTCTTTTCCCAGATAGGCCATTACAGAGGACTGAAAAGAGTTTCCTGTGCTAAGCCTTTTTTGTTCTGTTCAGGTCTTCAGTTGATTGGATGAGGCTCACCCACGTTAGGGAGGGCAATCTGCTTTACTCAGTCTTTGACTCAAATGTTAATCTCATTCAAAACACCCTCACAGACACACAGAGAATTGTTTGACCAAACGTCTAGGCACCTTGTGCACCAGTCCAATTGACACATAAAATTAACCATCATACCTGTCATATAGTAAATTCTCCATATGTGTGAATTCCTTTTTTTCCAGAAGATGTGGTTTCAGGTATGTTCCATCCTACTGTCCCTTCTTAAGTTCAGTCTCTGCTATCTTTCTCACCATCCCTCCCATCTTCCCTCTCTCTTTCCCTCCCTCTTTGTCTCTCCCCTGACACTTTTCCTTTTTTCTGTCTCCTTCTCACTTTCTTACTCTGTCTGGTTTGCTCAGGATTTCTCCCAGGGAAAAGGTGTGAGTTCCTCTGGCAGTCTTTCTTTCCATCTGTGTCTTTTGAGAACACGATGAGCAAGCCCAGCGGGATGAAAGCAAGTTGGGAGAAGAGTCTGATACCCACTTTGGCCACAATCTAGCACCTGAGGAGCAAGGCTCTCTCTGTGCTGGAGTGAAAGGCAGGGAAGGAGAGAAGTGAGGCCTCTGACATACATACTGCACAGTGTGTTTTTATTACCGCATAATCCATGCTTGTGCCACTTGTTCGCATACCGCCAGCTAATGGAAACCTCATGTTCTCCTGCTCTGGCCCGGCTGGTGGTTAACTCTTGCAGGACCAGGTATGCACCCAGGCCAGAGGAAATCCTTTCCAGAAGGAAGCTGGGTTATCAGACAGGCAGGCGCTGCCTCACATGTTGAAGGAAGTCACCATGGAGTGCGGTTAATGATAAAGGCAGGAATGTGGCAGGCGGGCACTCGTCTGGACCTGTCTGAGGAGCTGCTGGTGAAATTCCACAGGGCATTCAGTGCGCTCATTGCTGGAAGCCTAGGCTACCTCTGGACTCATGCAACTGGCTGCTCCCCACTTGCTGCTCTCTCTTGGAGCTTTGATTCATCTGGGAGAAAGGACTAAGGAGTCTGCACACACCAGGCACAAAACGAATGCATGGGAGGATGGCTCTGTGTTGCAATACAGCGTGTGCTGTGAGTTTGTGCAAGGGGTGTGGTGTTTCTCTTTCCAAGGAGAGAGCCTCTAACTCCGCCTGGGGTGCCGGGAGCGGCATTCAGAGAAGGGGATATATGATCTTGAAGGTCTCGATGAACAAAAGGGATGTTTTCAAAATCAGGCAAATAAAGAGAGAGGCCAATTCTATGCCTCTGATGCTGAGAAAGAAATGTGTGTAGGGTCTGGAGGTCTTTCCTCATGCAGAAAAGGAGGCAGGGATGCTGAAGTGGTTAAAAGCTGGCCCTGGAGTCACATTGCCTTCCAATCCCAACCTTCTTGACAGCTTTTGACCCAGTTTTATAACCTCTGCTTTTGTTTCCTCATCTTTAAACTGGGGACCCTAATAGTGTCTTCCTCAGAGACTGCTCTGAAGAGTAAACGATGAAATTCTTCCAGCACTTAGCCTAGTTCCTGGTATTTTAGATGCCTGGTTACATGTTGGCTATCATTAGCATCAGGAAACAAAGGACAGTTTGGAATGGTCAGAACACATGTTGTTTGGGGACAATGGAAAGACCCAAGGTTAGTGCAGGACCAGATGGTGGAGGAACTGGAGGCTGTACTAAGAATTTAGACTTGATCTTGTGGGTCATGAGAAATCTCTGAAGGTTAATTCATTCAAATACTGTCCTCCAGTTGGCTTCCCTTCCTGGAAGATCCTTTCCAGGAAGTCTTCTTTATTTTCTCGCCAGGGATACAAACAGTTCTGGGTAACTAATACCCATCACCCTGTAAAGAGAAGCATCAGCCCCTGTAGCTCAGCCTATACTCACCACACTGTCATCAGACCTCGTTCTGACACTTTAGCTCCAGGGCATCAGATTCAAGGCCTGCACCTGAGTTTTCCTCCTCATCATTGCCGGAGAAGGATCCAGGTCTGGCTCTCCCCAAAGTTCTAGGCCCCAAAGCAAAGTTTGTGAAATAGTGTCTCCTTGTCTTAGTTGGGACGAGTTGCTTGGCAGGTGAAAAACCCTGGAAATTTGCCACCAAGTGGAGATGTGACCTGCAAGTAACGCTGATGGGATTTGAGTAGCAGTTCACCAGTGGAGGCTGCCGGCCTTTTTGGGGGGTTATCAGGGTAATGGATCCTGGCATTCTGCTCGCACCATCTTTACAAACGTCACTTTCACTTTACTGTACATTAACCCCAGTCTCTTCACAAGCTCCAAAATAAAACTTCTTTGCAAACAACCGAGGTCCATCTGCTGCACTGGTAAAAATACCCTAGCATGAAAATACTCAAGCATTAGATAAATCCATGCTCAGAGCTATTTTTTTTTTTTTTTTTTTTTAAACATCTTTATTGGGGTATAATTGCTTTACAATGGTGTGTTAGTCTCTGCTCCATAACAAAGTGAATCAACTATACATATACATATGATCCCATATGTCCTCCATCTTGCGTCTCCCTCCCTCCCACTCTCCCCATCCCACCCTTCCAGGCTGTCACAAAGCACCGAGCTAATATCCCTGTGCCTTGCGGCTGCTTCCCCCCAGCTATCTACCTTACTACGTTTGTTAGTGTGTATATGTCCATGACTCTCTCTCGCCCCATGCTCAGAGCTATTACGGTGGATCCACCTGAAAATGCCTGCCTTTGATTGGGAGAAATCAGTCTCCCTTTCTCCCTTAGGTGGGAGATTGATTCCCCCCACCCTGACTCCCATGGTAACAAAAGAACCGCAAATTCCCAAGACTGATCAGATTTCAAACATTGCATGCTATTGTCATTATGATCCCATGTGTAGCCGTTACTATGTACCCTAAAAGGAACTCAGCCTATCAGCTGCTGATAGGTTGATTCTCTAGTTGGGAATGAATGAATGAACCAATGAGTGATTAGCAGATAAAGGTTCTGTATCTCCATTTAGTGCACATACATACATTTTATTCATGTCTGTTTCTATTCCTTTTTTTTTTTTTTTTGCGGTACGCGCGCCTCTCACTGTTGTGGCCTCTCCCGTTGCGGAACACAGGCTCCGGACGCACAGGCTCAGCGGCCACGGCTCACGGGCCTAGCCGCTCCATGGCATGTGGGGATCTTCCCGGACCGGGGCACGAACCCGCGTCCCCTGCATCGGCAGGCGGCCTCTCAACCACTGTGCCACCTGGGAAGCCCTGTTTCTATTCCTTGATCAATTACTCTCTGTTGCGAGAAATAACATTTTGCCAGGTTGTTGCTAACAGTCTCTATGTTGGGTCTTACTTCCTCCTCTAAAAGAGCAACCCCCAACAGCGAGTATTTAAATGAATCCACTTCTGCTGCCATCCTGCACAGCCCATCTATCACAGCAATTTGTGCAAATGCCACTCTAGCATCCAGCTCTATGTATCAGGTATTTTGAGATTGCACAGTTCCTGAGGCCTCTGTAAAGCAAACCTTTCATGAATAAATCAGGAAACACCCCGATGCATGCTTTATGTAGAGGAAGATATTCTATTTAGGTCACGCAGGGAAGTTCTGCCAAGGTTGCTAAAATGAACAAATCCCCGGAGTGCAGTCTACCTCTATGCAATTCCACAATTCCGAAACACAAGCAAGTATCTTCCAGGGCCCCGTGGCTGTGCTCTGTAGACACTGAGGACTCCGGGTCTATAAAGTATTAGTTTGATCACCTGAGGCTCCAAACACTTTCAAGTCAGGAGCCAGGCAAGAAGTTCCGCTAGTCCACGGGAAGAACTTTGCAGATGCGAAATTTGTCTACTGTGGTGCCTGGGGCTATGGGACTTCTGCAAGCAAAGGAGGAAGGAACTAGAAAAATTACAGTGAGCCTGTTGTCCTGGCTTGTTTTTTGAATCCACTTAAGAAAGTCCCTGACTTTGTTTGAGTCCAAAGCATTGCAACTGACTCTTGTGAGCCTCTCCCAGAACACAGGATGTGGCCTAGTGCACCCTCCCCTTTAGCAATGGAAATTCTCCTGATAAGAATAAGGATTTCCAGATTGCCAGCCAACATCGAATTAGAGAGGGTTATCTGGGGTAGAAGAATGCGGAACAGAATGTTGAGTGATTCCCTTCCTTTTAATTAGGGCAGGCAGGCCCACCCCCTTTGCCCAGAAAAAGCTGTATGAGATTAGAAGACCAAGTTTGAAGGAGAGATGGAGCATTGACTTGGATTCTGGGTGGTTAGAACGCGGAGACGTCACGATGTCATTTAGAAGGTGGGCAGGATGTCTGGACAGAGTCTAAGCTCATAGGACCTTGTTTGGATAGGGTCTGATGTTTGCTTTCTGGGTTCCCAAATCTGTCTTGGACAGTACAGTTAACCCCAGTCAGACACTTAGGGACTGATTCCTTCTAACGAAAGTCAAAGGAAACAAAACAAAATTTTTCATGTTAAGAATGTTGCTAGCAGCATATCAGCCCATACCCCGATTCTTTTGGAAGTCAAAAGATATTCCAAAGGTTACCTGTGAGTAGATTCTGAACAAAGGAACTTTGTTCCTATTGATGTCCCTAATCTGAGAAGTTGCATTTTTTGCAGCACTGCCCCTTTGATTGTGTTGAATATAGAAAGACCGTATCCTCTTTCGTACTTTCTCTTTCCAGTACTGTCTTCCAAACATCTGTCTTTGGTTGAAGCTTTTTTCCTTAGGTTCGATGATGCCCAGCTTTAGAAAGTTGGACTATCTTGAGGACAATCTTTAAGGATCTCATGTGGTGCCCCCAAATCTCTTTAGCTTCCATTGCCCTTTGTTGCCAAGGTAGAGATTGTACATATAGTTGACCACGTTCATTTACAGCTTGATGTCCTAATATTTACCTCTGAAAGTGTCACTGATTTCCAAGGTCTTAGGAATGCTGCTTTCGTCTTGTTAAACCACTCACATGATTCTGAAGTTTGAGTCTAACCTCATTCCTAATAAGCTGAGTGAACTCGGGCAAGTTTCTTCATAAAATGTCGACTGAAATATACACTTTCCCTCACGTAGGGAGAGGGACCATTTGAGAGAATTTATATCAATGCACTGTGTGAACTATAAATTGCTATACAAATAGGAAGTGATTTTGCTGAAGAGTTTTCAAATAATGTGTCTGGGTTCTCCTGTTGTTTCCTACCACTTTCTGCAGTCTGGCATATAGTTGGAAATCAGTAAAAGTTTGTTGCTTAGTGGTTACCTTATAAATGGGTGCCTGAGTATGGGAACCAGTTTCTAAGGAAGAGGAAACGGGAGAGAGCTTAGAAGAGAATGTACTTGCTTTACTCATTATAAAAGTCAGGTAAGCTCAAAAGATAAAATTTAGGAAATGCATGAAAATAGCAAGAAGAAAAGTAAAATACTTCATATTTGCAACCTGTTAGCATTTTGCCGGGCCTGAAACCTTTCTCTCTGACTTGCACATATGCTTGTGTGTCCTCAAAATAGTACTGTTCCTTTAAGTGCGGACTATAGCTCAGACCTGGAAATATATTTTCTCAACAGGCAAAGGGATAGGAGATTAGTTCCCCAGCAAATCTATTAGTTCATTAATTAATAAAAATCTGACAAATGTCAGTGAGGGCCTGTGAAGCCTCATTCTCTCTTGGTTTTACTCTTTAAGATAATAAAAGTAATAATAGCTAATATTTATTCAGTGCTTACTATATGCCAGGCATTGGTCTAAGCCCTTTATACGCATTAACTTATTTTATCTTCATGACTACCCTAAATGGCAGGTACTACAGGTCCATAATCCCTTACCTACAATTCCACAGTCCGAAAACCAATGAAAATGGGAATTTCGGGCAAGTTTGATACAAACTCCTTTGGCAGCAAAACCGTATCTGATCTAACATGAGGCTTTTCATGGCCTTTATTTATTCCACTTATGAACAGTCAGGTTTCACTGAAACAACATGAATGTGTTTGATGATAAAGTGTTGTTCCAGAACCTTCTGAGGGTTTCAGAAGTAGACAGTATACACATTTTGTTACTGTTACAAGATATGAAAAATTCTACATTCTAAATCATATTCCAATCCAAAGATTTCGAGTCTATGATTATGAATTGTACATTACCATCTTCATGTCACAGATGAAAAAACTGAATCAGAGCGGGATTAAGGAACTTGCCCAAGCTAGGTCAGGATTCCAACCCAGATGGACTGGCTTTAGAGTCTGCATTAAAACTCTTCACATTTGTATACTTCTCAAAATCTTTTCAGTCCTTTCCAGCACACTAACTTTATAAGTTAAACTTAAGAGATCTTATTCTATTTTATAGTCAAGACAAGTGCGATTTAGGGAAGTTACATGACTTGCCCAAGGTCCCACCACTAATGCAGCAGAATTAGGACTCAAGTGCAAGTCTGCTGGTTCTAATCTGAGTGCCCTCATTGCTGCCCTGGGAATTACCTGGATAGCCACCAAACTCATGCCATAACACAGCCTTGCTTTCTCACTTACGCCGGCATGGCTACTCAGGCAGGCTGCACAAAGACCCTTCTACCTCATTCAAGCCACCCATGATCAGAAAATGTGTGAGAAAGCTTGGAGCCATCAAAGGTAACTATCCACACATCACCCCAGGTCAGAAGCCTGAGTCGCTGCCCCAGACCCTGTGGGCTCCCAGAAGCCAGAGTTCGCTCTCTGCTTCTGGCTTGCAGTGGTCCATCCCATGCACAGCACTTGGGCCAGAGTGAATGCCCCGACATCTGGCCAGGCAGCTGGGATGAGGCACCTGCAGTGTGACTCTGACTGTGGAGGGATGGAGGAGTCCTCAGACACTGGGGATTGCATGATCGGTGGTGTAAACCAAACTCCTTACAGATGAGTCTGGAAGGAGGAACCTTTGCCACCAGGGCACCCGGGTGTTTCTCATCCCAGGGCTCCCCTGTTGCCCCATAGATCTCCTGAGATCCCTCCAGGTCGGGCTTCCTATGGGAAGTGTGGTCCCGGCTGCAGCATCTCTGGCTAGATTCCACCATTGTCTGAGTGTTCCCTAGTACTCAGCACATTACAGCCCATCGCATCTCTGCTCCTCCATCAGGATCCACTCTTACTCCCCTACACACCCAAGTCACATAGTGCACCCTGTGGGCTTCAAATGCACCCTGTTTGCCCTCGTGGGAAACTCCACACCCCACCCACCTGGACCAGCCACTCCAGAAATCAAAGAATGGATTCTAGAGCTAACAGGCTAACTCTCTAGAACAAGGTCAAAACAGTAATGAAAAGGGCACTAGAACATAAGTCCAGAGATCTGAGACCTAGTTCTGGTTTTGTGGCTTTGGACAAGTCATGACCTCTCTGAGCCTCTCTGGGGACATATACCTGTCCTATAAATTACACATGAATGTCGTGAGGATCCAGAAGAAGTTGCATGTAAAGAAGTCCAGAGACACAATGGTATTTTTGCGAAATATAACAACATGAAAATTAGCTGGGGCTCAGGACTTATCTGGCCATAGGATAGTCTAATCTTGTAAATGCTGCTGAACGGTAATTGATGAAAGGGCATCGTCTGGGTGCTAAGTCTAGAATGTGGAAGGAAGGGACAGTCCTGCACATCTGTGCTTGACTCAGACACCCCTGGGGTGTGGTTACCAGTTTTGGGCCTCATGTTCTAAGACAGAGATAAAGCTGATGAAGCCCAGATCCTTGACACCCTATTGACACTTTGACAGTAAATCCTAGACTGAGTTCATGCTGTTCCTTCTGCTTGGATTGCTCCACTCAGGACAGAGACAGTGACCCCACCCCCCAAGATGAGCTTAGGACATTGCAGTCTGCCCTTTGGCAAAAGTTCTTCGTTTCTGCTTTGCTCCTACACCTGGTTCCATTTCTCCTTGGTCCTGGCTCCTAACCTTGGCTTCACCTCTACCCCAAGCCATATTTGCAGCCAGTGAGGGATGCAGCATCTCTGGTTTTGACCTCTATGCCATCTTTTTGTGCCATGGCTTTCCCTAGCCCTCTGTCCATTCATTCATGTTTGCCTTTTCAAGGTAACGAAAGGCATTCCAGCCCTGGGCTGCTGAAGCCCCCCCACCAGGCCCAGGAGAGAGTGACCGTCCCAAAGTGTTTACCCATAAGCCTCCAGCGCTCCAGAAGGTTATTTCCCTTCCTCCCATCCCCAATCCCCCAGTGGGGTTAGGAGCTGCATCCCTGCGGCTTCCTTCATGGTGGGACCTTAGAAAGAGACTCAGGCCCACAACCAGCTCTGCTCCTTCTGTGGAATATCTGGGATACCTACTCCTCTGAGGCAATAATGACTAGCTACAAACTCTTTGTGGGCAGGATTTATGGCACCAGGGTAAGAGAGGAGATGAGGATGGTGAGGGAGCTTTTAGGAGTGCCTTACAGATTTCTGCAGCTACCATATCTCCCTCCCGATACTAACTATATTGAACCCTCGTCCTTTGCTTTCGTGCCTCCCTCTTTCATTAGATTTTGAGCACCTTGGAGGTCAGCACTGCTCCTCTGAATTACCTGCTTGTAATTCCCCCTTGCTCTTGATAGGAGCTCAGAGGGCTTGCTGATTGAAGGAATGGCCAACTAAATGAATGAATGAGAGTTAGGCATGGAAATAAATGGTGTATCAGAAGTACCCAACCCAGACCTGCTGGGGAGGGTTGACAGAATTACCTCATCAGAGCAATTTCATGAAGTTGGGATGTTCTGTCCCCAAATCTGGGCAGGATAAACCTGGAACACATGAGCTATGTTAAGATATAAAATTCTACCTGCACTGCCACATTGCCTGAAGTCAGGAGTTCTCATCCCTGGTTGCACATGGCATCACTTGAGGCTTTTAAAAACAACCACTGGGTCCCACTTCAGACTGAGCCTAAATCTGAGGATGGGGTCCGGGCATTGACATTTTTACAAGCTCCACAGGCGGTACTCCTGTGCAGCCATCGTTGAGAACCACTGCCTGAGTGACAGCTAAGCACTAGGATTATGTCTGAAATCTTATTCGCTCACTGCCAGCTGTGTACCTCAACTTCCTCATCTGCAACAGGGGATAATTGTGTCTACCTTCAGCGTTTTTAATGAAGATAAAATAATACATGCCTTTGTGATAAGATAAAGCCTCTGTGTACTAGTGCTTGCTACTGTTTCCCTTAGCATTATTAATTTTATTATTTGATATCAATGCCTCAGAATGACGAAGTAGAAAATATGTTCTATTTACTTTAGTTAATTAAGATTCATCTCATGCTTAAAATGGGTGAGCAGTTGTACAAAATACAATACAAAGAGGAATCAGACTCAGGTTCTGGGCCAAGGAAGCCCTATGAACTCAATTACCTACTATGTGCGAGGCTCTTTACATACATTATCTCATTAAATACTCCCATTCATCTCATGAAGGGGTTATTACATGTTTACAGATGAGAAAACTGAGGCTTGGGGAGGCTACCTCCAAAGTCTCGCAGTTCCAGTGTGGGAGAGCCTGATTTGGACTCAGGCCCCACTGCTTCCAGTTGGTGGTCCTTCTACTGTATCATCATTGAGCACCTGGCATATAGGTATAGTCGAGCATAGCCTCCCTTCTCTCAAAAAACTTACAGGTCAGAGGACGGAATGACTTGTGCTGAGTGGGGAAAAATCCTAGAAGGATTTTTGAAGGAAGTGAAAATTCAGTTGGGACTGGGAAAATGAAAAGGATTTCACCAGAAATGTGAAATGAGAGGGTAAGGACATTCCTGGTGGGAGGAGCCACCAGGAGCAAAACCAAAAGGATGAGGGCGCACGCAGATGATTTGGGGTGGGTGCATTTTTACACTTGGCTGCATTAGCTTTCTTCCTCACCTCTTGCGTGACTTCTTTTTTTTTTTTTTTTTGCTTGACTTTTCAAAGAGGGACTTCCCTTCTCTGAAGGGCTCCTGGAGGGATTGGAAAGTAGTCTCAGTAACATTTTCCTCTCTGTCTTCTTATCAACAGCAAAAATCTCATGCATTCTGAGCTACTGTCCTATTGATGTCTGTGGGAGTTTTACATGTCAGTCAAATGCCAAATATGCGACAGGGCACGAACAAGGGCACTCCAGGGCATGTCAGACACAGCATGTGTGCGTGTATATGCACATGCAGAAGCATGCGTGCATATACACACACACACACACACACACACACACACACACACACACACACACACAGCAGTGAGGAAGGAGACTGAAGAATTCTGCTGGGTCCAGCTCTTGTTCTTCAAACACTACCGAGGAGGCTTGATTCATTTTTCTTTGCTAACCAGACTCCAGGTCCCATCTGCTCCTTGCAAAGCAACGAGGTCAATGCCAATTTCCATTTCATCACCCATGTCTGTGACTGAGCCGTCTCTGGTGGCAGAAATGAACGTTCTCCATAGCTTGCAGCTCCGGGGTGGCCACTTCCAGCCTGCCGACAAAATGCAATTGTGCTACATCACAGCCAAGTAAAATACACACTGCTGGTGTCAGTGTCCTTTGCATGGCAAGGCCGCAGAAGGGGAGAGCCTCCTTTGGAGGAAGCTATTCCATCACCCAAGGTCTGCTTCAGCCTGTTAAGAATTGAAGCTCGGGAAGAAAAAAAGCCTAATATATGTAATATGAACTCCATGGTTTCCTCTGGTGCTTGGCATAGTTGAAGCTGTCACATTTTAGGTCTCCACTTCTACAGAAACAAAAGGACCATGTGTGTTAAAACCGTGCAGTCCCAGAGATTAGATCAAAATTCTGATTGGAGAACAGGGTTAATCATGGGTTCATCATACTGTGACCTTTGCAGGCAGGGCTGCAACCCAATGAGGTTGCTATTATGCAAAGACCAGATTCAGAAGGCGCCCTATAGGCTTCTGAAGCTCCCAGGGCCCGGATTCCAAGGGGAGGGGGCTTCAAGCTCCACGCTGATGCCTGCGAGGGAATGGGGGAGGGGTGGGGAATGTCGCAGGAAGTGAGGTTTATAAACTCCGTCTCCATAGACCGTCTGGTCAGTCAAATTTAGCAATGGGATGGAGAAAAGATCTCTTGGGAAGTTGGCCTGGGGGCTTGCTGTTGCAGAAAAGAAACCTGGTTGTCTCCTCTTTGGCTGAAAGGCTCCAGCTCTCCTTGGAAGGGCACAAAGAAACACGACCTTATAATGCAGGGTTAAGAGGCTCACGATCGGAGATCGAGGTAGAAAAATACTTCCGGAAGCTGGCCTGGTGGAGGTGAAAATGAACTCTGCTGCTTTGTTTACAATTATCTGAGGGTCACATGACTTTCACTACATACTGAAGCACAGCCCTAGTTTGACCTGGTCCTTTCTGGAGCGTCAGCATCTGTAATTCTAGAGCCAGGTATGAATCCCAGGCTCCTCAATTTATTAGTGCTGTGATCTTGGGCTAGTCATTTAACCTCAGTTGACCTGTTTCTTCATCTGTAAAAGGAGCTAATAACAAAAGGGACCATGTTTTGTGAGACAATGCAGGGAAAAGCCTGTTACATAGTAAATACTCATTATGTATGAGCTAGTAATATTTTTCCCAACCTCTCAGCCAAACTCTCCTTACCCCTCCTGCCCATCTACCTCTCTTGCCCTTGCTTTCTTCTTGAACCACAGAGAACTGCTCAGGGTTGCCTGCCCCGTTCTCTGGTCAACACATACAGGGACAGGGACACGGACACACACACACACACACACACACACACACACAGAAGATGCTGGTCCAAGTTTGCAGGGGCTCTATGCCTTCACGTATACTCTTTCCTCTGCCTGGCAAGCCCTCTCCTATTCCAGCATGCCTTTGAAACACCGAAACACCTCTCAGACTTCCTGCCCATGAGTTTTCCTTGAGGCAAGCAGTACCCTCCCCTGATACAACAGAGTTCACCCGTCCTGTTGTGTGCTCTTTCTTCTGGACAGTGACAATGTCTGTCTATTACCGCATGAACCACACTCTGTGTACTTACCCGTGCGCGTGTCTGTCTCTCCCGCTGGATGGTGAAGAGGCTGAGGGTGGGGTCTATATCTATTCTGTATCCCAGGTTCTTTGCATATTGTCTGAAACGTAGGAAGTGCTCGTGGAACATTTATTCAATTGAAGTGAATTCAGCTCAGTGGAGCAACTGAGAAGAGAATGGTTTCGATGAAAACATTCATAGAATATTTTCAGCTGAACAAAATCTTCATCGACTGCTTCATTTAATTCTCACAACAAGCCTCTGAGATCAGGAAGGCTTGAGGTATTACTGTCATTTTTGGAGTTGAAGGGGCTGAGGCTCCTGGTGCAAAAGCTCTGTGCAGGGTCATACCACTTGTAAACTGCACGGGCAGGACTAGAATTAAGGTGTATTTCTAAGGCGTTTTCCTCCACCGAGATTTATTGACCCGAATAGCAATCAGGTCACGCTACTGCCTTTTCCGTAGCTCTTGGTCCATTCCTCTATCAGGTCATGCACCATGCTGAGCATCTTCGTGTCTCTCCCCCAGTAGGCCGTAAGTTCTTTTTTTTAAATTTTTATTGGCGTATGGTTGCTTTACAATGTTGTGTTAGCCTCCACTGCATAACAAAATGAATCAGCCGTACACATACCGTTATCCCCTCCCTTTTGGACTTCCTTCCCATTTAGGTTACCACAGTGCATTAGGTAGAGTTCCCTGTGCTATACAGTATGTTCCCATCAGTTGTCTATTTTATACATAGTATCAATAGTGTATATGTGTCAATCCCAGTCTCCCAATTCCTCTCACCCCACCCCTTTCCCCCTTGGTATCCATACCTTTGTTCTCTACATCTGTGTCTCTATTTCTGCTTTGCAGATAAGATCATCTATACCATTTTTCTAGATTCTACATACGTGTGTTCTTATACGATATTTGCTTTTTCTTTCTGACTACATTGTATGAACTCTCTAGGTCCATCCACATGTCTACAAATGACCCAATTTCATTCTTTTCTATGGCTGAGTAATATTGTATATATGTACCACATCTTCTTTATCCATTCCTCTGTCGATGGACATTTAGGTTGTTTCCGTGTCTTGGCTATTGTAAATAGTGCTGCTAGGAACATTGGGGTGCATGTGTCTTTTTGAATTATGGTTTTCTCTGGGTCTATGCCCAGTAGTGGGATTGCTGTGTCAGGCCATCAGTTCTTAACCTGCAGTGTCCCATGATGTGCAGGAAAGGTGAAGTTCATGTTGATGAGCAAGGATAAGATGGGACATACACAAGCTAAGTTGTCAATTATGCACAATTCTCCTGGCACCAGGTGAAATTTCACCTATTTTACTCCATTTTAAAAATTATAAGGGAATTCCCTGGAGGTCAAGTGGTTAGGACTCTGTGCTTTCACTGCCAAGGGCCCGTGTTCAATCCCTGGTCGGGGAACTAAGGTCCCGCAAGCTGTGCAGCGTGCCCCCAAAAATAAATAAATAAAAAATAAAATAAAAATTATAAATGAATACAACCCAAAGTAATATTTGTTATAAGGATACACTTAGTTCCTCTTAATTTAAATTCAAAGCCATGTAAATAAAATATTCATTTTAATTTATTAATAACAAATGATTTGCCACTCACCTTACAGTTACTCACGTCAAGGTAGCATAAAATTGAAGTTGAGAATTGCTGAACTTTCATACATATTTGCAGAGCCCAGAGCTGTACAGATGACTGGGGACAAATGTTGAAACAAGATGGACAAGGGTTTCTGTCATTGTGGAGGCTTTAAACAAAACCCAAATTAACATATTAATAAATAATTGGAGATGCATAAATAATTATAAATATGTAATATTTATACAATATGTATGTATAACTTTCGTAGTAATTATAAAGGAAGCTCGTGGGGCAGGCAGGGGTAATGGGACCTTCTTTAGGTAGGTGGTCGTGGAAGGCACTTAGAAGAGGTGATAAATAAAGTAGTGGTCTCTAGGATGAGGACCACAGCCAAAATGCTGTGCCAGAGATCTATTCAGATATAGAAAAAATATTAACCTCTATTGATATTTTTTAAATCTAAAGACAAGAAGTTATATTCTATTTATATCTACTGGTTCCCTCACCCTCTCCACCCCTCCTGCTCTCTCTGCCCACCCCACCCAATTTGTCAGATAACCACATGTCCCACACAGTAGGTTTGATTTCTTGAGAGGGAAAATGGAATCCTACAATGTTGAGGGGCAGACAGTGGCACCTCACTTGCTCTTTCCCTTCCCACGGGTAGCAGTGCATTACAGTCCACCAGTGCCGACTTAGGTGGATTTTCAGGATATGTTATCTAGTTTTAAATAAATGAACACTGACACAATTGACAAGTGGCTTTAGAAGCTTTCTGCCAAGAAACCATGGATAGAAAATAATAAAGTAAATGCAGGCAACATTAAGAAAACAGCAACTGATCCATCTACTCCTTGTGCAGAACCTTTGTTCGTGTCATTATGGAGTTAAATATAATCATAATGAAGAAACAAACATAACAAAAATTCTCCCCAAAGTAGAAATTATTAAGATGACTTGAAATATAGAGTTATATCATTTATCTTTTAAAATGCCCTATTCAGTAGTTGGGAGGTGGGGAGATATTGGTCACAGTGTATGAACTTCCAGTTGTAAGATCAACAAGTTCTAAGGATCTGTTGTACAACATGGTGATTATAGCTGATAATACTGTGTTGTATACTTGAATATTGCTTAGAGGGTAAACGTTCTCACCACAAAAAAGAAACGGTAATTATGTGCTGGGATGGAGGTGTTAGCTAATGCTATGGTCGTAATCATTTTGCAATATATACGTGTATCAAATCAATATGTTTCCCACTTTAAACTTACATAATGTTATATGTCAATTATATCTCAGTAAGGCTGGGGGGGAGAGAAAATGCCATATTCATAAAATGACATGATTGTTTATTTAAAATATCTTTTATCTTTAACATTTCCCTTATAGATCTATATTTGTATATATTTCATAATGTACATAATAGGGTATAAATTATATACAGGTATATATAGTATAAGTACTACTTGTATATAATTTATAAATAAATAAATATACCTATATTGAGAGTTTAGTGTTTTTCCCCCATGATAGAGTAACAGAAACATTTGAAGACCACGGATATAAGGGATGAGAAGTAATTAGCCATGTAGGGAAATAAACAATTCAGGCAGTTGGAGTAGTATCTGCAAAGTCCTGTTTGGAAAACTGAGGAAAGGCCAGTGTAGCTGGAGTGTAAACTGTGGAGAAGAAAAAGCAATATGAGAAAGACGCAAGGACAAGGTCATGGAGGACCCTGGAGACCATGGTAAAGAGTTTATATTTTATTCTAGTGAAATTACCATGACCTGTAAGTGTTTAAAGCCGTGGAATGATGAAATACGGTATAAGTTTTAAGAAAATTGCTTTAGCTGTTTTTGGATGCTGGGCAGGCACGGAAGTGAAGCAGCCAGTTAGGAGGCTGTCATAGTAATACAAGCAAGAGCTTATGGTGGCCTGAACTAATGTGGTAACCATATAGATAGAGAGAGGTAAACGGATTTTAAAGGCATGTTGGATATAAACTCAATGGTACTTGCAGACGGATGGGATAAGAGAGATTTGTGAGTGGGATGGAAAAAATCAACAATTTCCAGGTTTCTTGCTTGAGTAACATAGTGAAAGTTGGTGGCATTGGTTAAGATGGGCAGTGGTTGGATGAGAGAATCAAGATGTCAATTTCAGGCTTATAAAACTTGATACTTCAGTGAGAAATCAGAGAGAAGATGCTGATCAGATGGTTGAATGGATATGCTGTATAGAGCTCACAGGAGAAATATCATTGGTTGTCCTTAGATGTTAGTATCTTCAAGGCAGGATCCACCATTTATAAAGCCTCAGGATTTACCCCTTTATAGGTGTAGGGGCTTAGAAAATGTGTTTTACATCTAGAAGTTTAGGAGAAAGGGAGTAAAGGGAAGAGCACTGGACTAGAATTTGTTGGTCAGGACAGCAGCCGTAGTCCCAGCACACACTAGACCTTCCATGACTGGTGGTCCAGTCATTCTCAATTGAGAAAGACCAGTAAGGCCGGTCAAGGTCAGTAGTAGAAAAGAAAAGGAATTTAGTCAGTTCTGGGGCCAGCTCTGAGGAATACCAAGACGAAAGTACCTCTCCTCCATGGACAAGATATATTTCATCAGCCAGAATTTCCACAACATGACATGAAACAGAACAATGAGGGAGGGAAATTATGTTTTATTTCTGCTACAGTCTGAGCATTAACTGAAAAAAATTAAGATACATTAGAAAGTTTAACAAAGTTGCTGAATATAAGATTTTTTTTAAATGCGATTGCCTTCTTACATACCAAAACAGCATCAATTAAAAATATAAATACACAAAGTACTCAATTCATCATAAGCCAAAACAAAAAAGAATTATCTGAATCAGTAATGTTTAGGATAAAAATAAAGAAAAACTGTAAAACTATACTGAGAAATACTAATTAATATTTGAATAAACGGGGAGGCAGATTGTGTTCCTCTATGAGAAAGTCAAGTATTTTAAGACTATAAATTCTTCCAAGTTAGTGCATGGGACTAAGAAGATGTCAATCAAAATTACAGTGGAGGGCTTCCCTGGTGGCGCAGTGGTTGAGAGTCTGCTTGCCGATGCAGGCGACACGGGTTCGTGCCCCGGTCTGGGAAGATCCCACATGCCGCGGAGTGGCTGGGCCCGTGAGCCATGGCCGCTGAGCCTGCGCGTCCGGAGCCTGTGCTCCGCGATGGGAGAGGCCACAACAGTGAGAGGTCCGCCAAAAAAAAAAAAAAAAATTACAGTGGAATTTTCTTTTGGAACTTGATGAAATCATTCAAAAGTTTATTTTGAAGAATATATGTGTGAGCCCAGCAAAGGAAACCATCGACAAAATGAAAAGACAACCTGCTGAATGGGAGAAAATGTTTGCTAATGATATGACCAATAAGGGATTAATATCCAAAATATATAAACAGTTCATACAACTCAACATCATAAAAACAACCTTATTGAAAAATGGACAGAAGACCTGAATAGACATTTTTCCAGAGAGGATATGCAGATGGCCACAGGCACATGAAAAGATGCTCAACATCACTAATCATGAGGGAAATGCAAATCAAAACTACAATGAGGTACCACCTCACACCTGTCAGAGTGGCTATCATCAAAAAGAACACAAATAATAAACGTTGGCGAGCACGTGGAGAAAAGGGAACCCTTGTACACTGCTGATGGAAATGTAAATTGGTGCAGCCACTACGAAAAACATAGTTTCTCAAAAAACTGAAAATAGAACTACCATATGAGCCAGCAATTCCACTCTGGGGTATATATCTGAAAAAAACAAAAACACTAATTTGAAAAGATACACACATTCCAATGTCCTGAGCAGCATTATTTACAGTTACCACGATATGGAAGCAACCTAAGTGTCCATCAACAGATGAATGGATAAAGAAGATGTGGTATATATGTATACAATGGAATACTTCTCAGCCATAAAAAAGAATGAAAATTTTGCCATTTGGAACAACATGGATGGACTTGGAAGGTATTATGCTAAGTGAAATAAGTCAGAGAAAGACAAATATTGTATGATATCACTTATAGGTGGAATCTAAAAAATACAACAAACTAGTGAATTTTAAAAAAAGAAACAGATTTCATGAATATAGAGAACCAAATTAGTGATTACCAGTGAGGAGAGGGAAGGGAGGAGGGGCAATATAATTGTAGGGGATTAAGAGGTACAAACTTATTTTATACATTATTTTATTATGTATAAATAAGCTATAAGGGACACAGGGAATATAGCCAATATTTTCTAATAACTATAAATGGAGTGTATCCTTTAAAAATTGTGAATCACTATATTGTACACCTGTAACTTATATAATATTGTACAGCAACTATACTTCAATTAAAAATATATATATGAGAATAACTAGTAAGTGGGTAAGGAAGGATGAGAGGGTAGGAGCAGAGTCTGTGGCCCAAGGCGAACTCAGAGAGGTTAGGTTAAGATAGGCTCTCTTTATACAACGCGGGTATCTACTCTCTCCATCAGTGATCAATACTGCCCATCTTGAAAAGTACCCAAAGCCAATTCCAGAATCTCCATTTAATTGTACCTCCACACTCTCTATTATAATGGATTGTTTCATTCCAGCACCTTTCCCATTGTTTTAACAATTAAAAAAAAATGGTTGATTCCCTCACTAAATTGTTCTCATGTTTATTTTCCCACTGTCTAACACAGGGTCGAATATATTTATATATTATATAAATTGTTTGATGATATTTTTGTGAACAAATAAATATTCTGCGATCCTAGTGCCTTTCTGCTCTATTATCAGATCAGGATCTTATTCACTCAATATTTATTATGCACTGACTGTGGCAGATACTAGAGAAGCCAGCAACCATTCCATTGATAAGAATCATCAAGTCTAGTAGGAGGATAATTTCTAGTACCTCTCAGTATGGATTATCTATTACCAAACACCTGAATACCTGTTTCTCAACCTTCTGACATTTTACAGAGGCCACTTAAGAACAGCCACACATGGTATCCAACCTAATCCCTCTGGAGATCAAAGATACTCAATGTTTAATGTCACAGACATGCCAAAACTTAAAAGAGACTTTCAAGTTTGCTATCTCCCATGTTTTCCAGATTTAAAACAGAAAAGCTTCCTTGTTTTAGTTCACAAAAGTGCTTAATGTCATGAGAGTTTGAAAATTTGAAATAACAAAAAATGTTCTAGTATTTCTTAGCTAGAAATTGGATCAGGGTTTTACTGCCAACCCTGGTCTTCTTGCTTAGACACACGGATGAAGAAACTGTGGCTGTGTATTGCAGTTGGTTCTCCAGGCAGTCAATTTTAAGGCCATAATGGATGGATATTGATTGATGCTCTTTTTTCAAAATCGTTTGAAAATCCTGACACCGCACTGTCTACCTGTGAACTCAAAATGCTTTTGAATGAAACTAGATTAACTGTAAAAGTAGTTTGTCTCTGCTTTGTGCTATACTGATTGGTGAATTCATAATTCCAAAGCAGACATTTTGAGACTGTTGCACATTCCCTAATCCAAATGTTCTTTTTTTTTTTAAATGACAATTGTTCGCAATTATGCACCAGACAGTGTGTTGAATATAGGGGATTTAAGATAAAGACTGCAATAGCCCTTGTTTCCACACTGGTCCCTATTGACTACTCTCCATACAGAAGCCAAAATGAATGTTTGAATGAAAAAATATAATCACATGTCCCCCTGATGAAACTCTCCAATGGTTTTCCATCAATCATGGTCAGAATGGTCCTACTTGAATTGGCTCCTGCCTACCTCTGTGTCCTCACTCCTGGCATTCTCATTCATTCCATTCCCATCACACTGACTTTCTACATGCTTAATAAACTCATTGAGCTCCTCCAATCTACACATTTGCACTACTATTTTCTCTATCTGGAAATCTCATCCCCACATTTCCAAATATCTTGCTTTCTCATTTCATACATTTGAGCTCGACATTATCTACTTACAGAGAATTTTCCTGCAAGCATTTCAAATTAACACCATCACAACCATGCCTTTCTAGCTTTTATCCTTCTTTACTTTTCTTCACAGTACTAGTAACTACCCAAAGGTAGTTATTTACTTATTGTCAGTCTCAACCCCTGTACAATGCAAACTTCATGTGAGCATAGATTTATTTGACTTGTCCACAGTTGTAGCCCCATTGCCCCATGCCATAAATGCTCAGTAAATATTTTTGAATGAGTGAATAAAATGAGAGTCTAAACCTTGTTCTTGAGGGAGCTTCTGGTGTATATATACACATACATAGATAACTATTTCTTTTAAAAAATTACAACTGTCTGGTGGATAATATCTGTCTTCAAAAAGTGAGGAAACAGACTCAGCAAGGCTAAGTAAGTTTGCCCAGGGTGATCTAGCTAGTAAAGTGATAAAACTCAGATTTAAGCCCATAACTATTACTGTTTCACTCATAGTGAATTCACTAATTTTTTCTGAATAAGAGATTAATCTTTCAAGTAAGATCATGTAAAATTTGCTTATCTCACATAGCCTTCCTATTTATTTCCTTGTCACACAATTTTTAGCAGTTGCTCATGTATACACATTATATCATATACCAGAAGCAATCTTATACACAGAAAACATTAACATCATGTCTAGGGAAACATCAAAAGTCTCCCTAGTAAAAACCTGAAATAGTGAGAAATTGCAAGTAGCCTGAAGGTGCGTAATATCAGAGAACTGGTGTAGTCAACAGTGATACATGCATTATAGTGGCATATCATGTAGCCCCTGAAAGTTATATTTAAAAAATTTTCAATAACATAGAAAAATGTTCCTGACACATACTTTGGTGGTAAGTGTATATTATAAAATTAAATACAAGATTTGTACTTCTGGCTATGAAGGAGTAGCTTGTATCAGACTAACCCTCCCATGATGACAACTATAAATGCTATATAACATACAAAAAGCAGCTGTTTGAAGAAGAGCAACAAAAGCACCCAGCACTTGAGAGACCAAGATTCCAAAGAGAAAGGAAAAGAATTGAGGTAAACTATATGTACTACATGTCACTACTTTTCCCCCTTGGACCATTTGCCAATTTGCAGTGAGGACATAGCATTAAAAAAGAAACTGGAAGAGTAAGTATTATGGCAGTATTAATGAGTTAGAGAAATAAAACTGAAGTTCGAGCCTACCAATGCAGCCAGCAGTTGATGGGACAAGATTCTAGTGGAAAGAGAAAACTGAACACAACATTCTGAGCACAATTTCTTCTAGAGGTATTTGCCAATGCCAAAGTAGTGTATACACGTTTGAAACAGCTTCTAAGGAGCTAGAAAGCTAAGTGGAGATTTTATGAGTCTCATGAGCCTGGTGAAATAAAAATTAACTTCAAGGAGAAGGGGTCTCGGTAGACCAGCCATATCCTCAAATCATCATATTCCCTGATTGGACTGAGATAACCTGTCAATGGTCAAAGAAGAAAAATAATTTCTGGAGGAAAATAAAATCATCCAATGCCTCCTTAATATTTCAAATAAAATGTCTAACATTCAATCCAAAATTTTGAGTTGGCCAGGAAACAGAATCAAATGACTCAAAGAAAAAAATAGACAATAATAAGAAATTTACAGGTAATCTAGCTATAGATTAGATTTATAGCTGACTTTTCAGTAGAAATGATGGAAGGCAGAAGGCAATGGAACAAAAATTTTAATAGACTGAAAAATAACTTCCTAAAATTTTATGTCCAATAAAAATATCTCTCAAAAATTAAGGTGAAATGAAGACGGTTTCAGATGAAAATATTGGAAGAATTCATTGCCAGCCAAACTGTACTAAAAGAAATACTAAAAAGAGTTCCTCAGGAAAAAGAAATGTTATTCCAGATAGCAGCAGGTAACTCAGAAAAAATGAAAATAAACATACATATATGAGCATAGTACAAGGATCAGAATGGAATAAATGGAGCTAAAATTTTGTACAATTTTTCCATTGTTCAGGAAGTTACAAAAGTTAATCAATGATGCATATTGAAATCTGGAGTTAACCAGTAAAAATGAATAAAAGAAAGTATATGTATGCAAAAATAAGAGAAATAAAATAATTTTAAAAATAATTAGTACATAGGAATTTTTTTAAATAAATTTTTTTATTTATATATTTTTGGCTGCATTGGGTCTTTGTTGCTACGTGCGGGATTTCTCTAGTTGCGGCGAGCGGGGGCTACTCTTCGTTGCAGTGCACAGTGGCTTCTCTTGTTGTGGAGCATGGGCTCTAGGTGCACAGGCTTCAGTAGTTGTGGCTCGCGGGCTCTAGAGCGCAGGCTCAGTAGTTGTGGCACACAGGCTCAGGTGCTCTGCGGCATGTGGGATCTTCCTGGACCAGGGCTCGAACCCGTGTCCCCTGCATTGGCAGGTGGATTCTTAACCAATGCGCCACTGGGGAAGCCCCATAGGAAATTATTTTAAAGGAAACTAAAGGAGCACAAACTAAAGGGGACAAATAGAAGATAGTATATTTAAACTCAAATATATCAGTAGTTATGCTACATATAAGTGTACTAAATATTACAATTAAACACCAAGATTTGTCTTACTAAATAGAGAAAATAAGTCAACTAGATGCAAATTATGAGACAAGCCTTAAATATAAACACAGAAATTTAATATACCTATACTAACAGCAAATAAAGTACTTTTGAAAGCAAGAAGTGTTATAGAGATAAAGTTGGATATTTCACTAAAAATTTTTGATTCAAATGGAAGATATAACAATTCTAAATTTATATGCATCTAATAACATTAGGTCAAAAGATATAAAGTGATAAGTAACATACTTCTTAGTAACTGTGATAGAAAAAAAACAGAGAAGGAAAAAACTCTAGGTCCACATGGCTTTCCACACGAATTTTTCTAATCCATTAAGTAAAAATAACACAAAATTATAAAGTCTTCCAGAGAACAGAAAAAGAAAAACTTATTTTATTAAGTCAGTATATTCTTAATACCAAAACCTGACAAGTACATTATAATAAAATAAGATTATTGGCCACTTTCTCCCATGAGCATAATTGCAAAAACCTTAACTAAAATATTTGTAAATCAAATTCAGTGATGTATAAAAAAAGTAATACATCATGACCAAACTGAGTTCATTTCAGGAATTAAAGATTGGTTTAACCTTAAAAAAAAATCCGAGTAATTAACCTCATTAGCTGCATAAATAAGGAAAAACTTTTCAACTAAAAAGATAAGCATTTGATAAAATTCAATACAATTTCATGATAAGCAATGGATTTGTATCCATAAATATCAAGACATCAATAGGAAAAAGAGAGACAGTCTAACTTTTTAAATGACTCAAAATTTGAAATGGGTACTCCACAAAAGGAGATGTCCAAATGGTCAATAATTATAGCATAAATCACTCCACATAATTAGTGTTGTGAATTGAATTGTGTCCCTTGGAAAGATATGCTGAAGTCCTAAACACTGGAACCTGTGAATGTGATCGTATTTGAAAACAGGGTGTTAGTGAAATAGAGCTTTATTCCTCAAAGTTTACTCTCTTGAGATAGGCTGGATATTGCACCAGGGCTCTGTCAAGAACCTGCCACTCAGAAGTGGCCAGATCTCTGCTTCTTTTATCTGAGAGTAATTTGTCCATGCTTCCCTGACTTTTAAAAAGGTCTCTCACCCAGAGGGGATACTGCTAGGACTTTACCAATACCCTTGAGATGAGATGTCTATCCCCTTACTCTCAACAGTTACATACAGAAAAGGCACAGGCTTTGGAGTGAGTCCTATCTGAGTTTAACTATGAGATTGACCACTCGGCAGCTATGCAAGCCTGGGTTTCCTCCAAGCCCCTCTTGACCTTCTGTCCATTCAGTTCAACTTAATTTAATCCATCAAACATTAACTGAGGATCTTGAGGGCATTAAAAAAAATTGCGCTTAATCCTGGAGATAAAAAGTATGAAAAAATAGTCTCAGTCCTCAAGGTGCTATAAAATGGAAATACCACACTCTTCTCACAGTTATTTTTTGGTTTTGAGAATTAATGTGCTACTATTTAAATGCGTATAGTGCAATTTGTCCATATGTTAAGTGTCAGTGTTATTTCCCTTTTCCTATCTCTTCTACACTGCCAGTCTTTCCTTGGCTGTGTGCTTTGAACCAGTTATCTTACCTCACTGCAATTCTGTTTCTCCACTTACAAAATGGGGAAAACAATAAGACTTTTACTGCATCCATTAGAATGTATAACTTATGCTGGCAATAGCAACTTCAAAACTTAAATAGAGTTGTTCCAGTTATCTATTGCCTTGTGATGAACCCACCCATCCCCATCAAAAAACAAAGCAAAAAAGTAAAAAAACACTTAGTGGCTTAAAACAACTACATTTATTTTGCCCACAAATCTGTACTTTGGGCAGAGCTTGGTGGAAACAACTTATCTCTGCACCAGCCAGCATCCAGTGGGGACTGGATCATATGAAGGTTCATACACTCATGTGTCTGGTGGTTCAGGCTGGCTGTTGGTTCGGACCTCAGCTGGGAATGTGGCCGTTTCATGTGTCTGCTTAGTATTCTCACAGCATGGAGCTGTATTCCGTGGGCAAGTATCTCAAGAGGAACAGACAAAAGCTGTACTGCAATTTATGACTTAGAAGCTGTAATAGTGTCACATCTGCCATGTTCTCAGGCTGACCCAGCTTGAGGGGAACATAGACCCTACTTGTCAGTGGTAGAGTGTCAATGTCACAACGTAAGAAGAGCATGGGTAGTGGAATATTTGATGTCGCCATCTATAGAACAATCTGCCTCAGGTTTGAAACAACAAAAGTTGAATTTTTACCCTCACTATATTGCCACTGAAAGTCAGCATGGGAACCCTAGTCACCTTAGTCACTTGGGGATCCAGACTGATGGAGATTCCATTTTGATGTATGTTACCACAATTGGTGAGACAGGAAATAAGAATGTAATTTGTCTCATAAAGCTTCTATCCCAAAGTGATACTTGTCAATTCATCTCACAGTATATTGACAAAAAAGTCACAAGGCTGAGCCTCAACTTCAAAGAAGATAAGGAAGGGCAATTCTACCACATGCCTGGAAGGAAAGAACTGGATTATTTACAAACAGTCCTAATGACTAACCTACCCACCGCATAGGGTTGCTATGAGGATTGAGTGGGATAAAGAACATGAGGTGCTTAGTACAATATTAAATTATTGAACATGTTCAATAGATCATAGCTATAATACTTATAAATATGTAGTTTGTGTAATGGCATGGCATTTTTCTAGCTTTTTCCAACACTGGATGAGCCCTTGAGGTCCCTACTATTCTCCCCTGGGAGTCTGTAGTCAGGGGCTTAGAATGTAGGATTGTTAGATTTCTCAAGGATGGGTACGACTTAAAAAGCTTCGTTATCTCACCGAGACTCAGAAAATGCACAGTGGAGATTGATTCTTGCCATGGGGATCTGGAAAAATAGGCCATGCACAGCTTTTATAGGGACCCAGAATTTAAACCTTTATCTTTCTTTACTGATACGGACTGAGCACTATCACAGGGAGACAGTTGGGTACCAGGCATTAGCTATTTAAACACAACAACTTGACAGACTTACAGGAAGCCGACTTAGCCTGGGGAGAGAGAGTGTGAAATTTCAAAAGATGCCCACATGCAAAGAATGATGTTCCCGTGAATATGTGTCTCCAGAGTTGTCATTTTTTCTTCTCACAGAGTGGTGTTTCTGAATTAGTGACCTCTTTTCCCAATCTGTCCTTTGCCCAACTTAGATGCCTTTGTGACCTTATGAAAATGTTTGAGGGTAGGCAAGCGTGTCTCCAAAATCAGGTTCCACCATTAACTACTGTTGTGATCTTTGAGCAAGTTACCTGAAGTGTGTGAGTCTAACTTCTCATCTGCCCAAATGGAGATGAAAAGATCTAATTCATGGTGGTTTGGGAAGACTTTAAAGACAATACATATACATCTTGTGGCTTGATTTCCTATCCTGGAGTGGACGCTGAAACGTTACCTCCTTCTTGCTGTGGCCAGCTTCCCAGATTTTCTTAGAAGAATTTAAATGATCATGCCCCTTCCACTTCTCCCTCCTCTCTTATTTTTCTCATTACGTTCATTGCTAATGTCCCTCCTGGTTTATGAGTCCTAAGAAGAGGATGGATTGGGATCTAGGCTTGGTTCATTTCACTTTTTCATGTAAAAGAGTCAACTCTTAAGCTAGCTATTATATTAATGAGTATTCCAAATTTTAAACCAACCATACTTGGAGAAGGCAAATTATTCTCTTTATTCTTAAATTTGTTCTTTGCTCTAGAATAATTTACATGAGATGAGAGTTGTCATCTTTAAAAGAATCAAAGAATTCATCAAACTTCTTTCAGTTGTGGAGATAATTTTGTTCCTTATTAAAATTTTCAATCTCTACCTTGTTTATTTATTGCTCAATCCACCTTTTTACGTCTTTAACCAGTTTGGTATTTTCCTCCAAATCCTTCCATTTCACTGATAACCTCGAATTTTATTAGAGTAGAATGTATTCATATATTCTTTTTTTTTAAAAAAAAAACCCAAAATCTCTACCATAGGGATTTTAATAGGATTTTTCTTATTTCTAATATTAATTATTTTGTTTTTCTCTATTTACTGGTTAGGTTTTTCAAAGACTTCTCCATTTAAATGTTTTTCAAAAGAATAGGGCTTTGATTTATATATAATTTTAAATATTTCATAAAATAAATGTTTTCTGCTTTCATTGTTATTTATTTCCTTCAGTTCACCTTAGTATTAATTCTTTAATATTTATGAAAAAAAGCATTTAGAACTTTACATTTCTCTTTGAGAATAGCTTTGGCTGTACTTAAGATTTTTATTTAGATAATCTCATTTTAAACACTTTAAAAATAGTTTATGGTTTGTCAGATTTATCTTTGTCCTAATAGTAACTTAGAGCAATGTTACTTAAATTTTCAATCTTGAGGAATATTTAAAATTCATATTTATAAAAGCATTTCTAGTTATTTGTCATCATGGACAGAATATGTGGCCTCTTCAATGTCTGGCTATTGGAATATTCATTTATATATATGTGTTCATAGCCTAGTTAATAATCATATTTTCTAATTATTCCATTAGGCATTCAAAGCAAGTGTATTTTCTCTTGGTAGATACAACCTTGATATATTTATGAACTGTGTAACTGACTATATGTACATATGTATAATTAATCTTAATACTTATCCTATTTAAATCATCACTATCTTTTTTTCCTCCATAATAGATCTATGACTGGGAGACGGGTTAAAGTATCCTAAAACAATCGAATCATTCCATTTATCTTCTTTCTTATATAAGATGCTCTAAAAAAACTTGAATTCTGTATTGTCTGAAATTATCACTAGCTCTGCTTTTTTTTTTTTTTACATTCTATATCTTTACCACCCAATGATTTTATTCTTATTTTCATACCTTTCAAGTTGTCCCTTGACATTGTGTAGGTTTACATTAGGAATGTTTGACTTAAATGAGGCAGCTTGACCTACATATACAGAATGTCATGACTGAAATATATACTCATTCTTCAATCATCTGCATTTGTGCCTTCTGTTTTTATGCCGCTTTGAAGTTTATTTTACATCTTCTATTGTTTGGACTGTGTTTTATATTTCCTATTAATTTACTCAACAAACATGAACTTCCTCCTATGTGGCAGGCATTTTACCAGGCTTTAGGCACAAAAATAAAGAGGAAAAAACACAACTCCAGTCCCTGATGGGGTGAGGCAGCAGTGGGTGACATAGATATAAATAAAAGAATTGCATTAATTAATAGATGCAAATAATTGCGTTACAAATCATGATTATACTGATAAATCCACCAAAAGAAAGGAATGCAGTTCTATGAGAGGCTATGACAAAGGGAGTTGACTTAGGCCTGAAGGTCTTGGAAAATTCCTTGAGAAATTAAATATGACCTAAAACGTGAAGAATAAGTAGGAGGTAACTTGTTAAAGGGAGGGTGGTGACCAAGGTGGAAACATTCCATCCAGAGGGAATAAATGAAAAGGACCAGTGATAGAAGGAAGCCATTAAAAATCCAAAAAACAACCCAAGAGCAACATTTAAAAAAAATTACACTGTAGCTGGAGCTTAGAGAGCTATCAAGATCTTGGTGTGACATGAGATTTATAGGAATTTCATCAGCATTCATCAGGAATTTATAGGAATTTGATCAGCATTCATCAATTCCTGTCTCTTTAAATCTCGAAGTTAGAAATTAGCTAGACATTCTGATTCCTCCACAACCAAGCAGTTTAGATGAGGAATCAAGTGAGAGTTTTTCTTCCTCCTCAATACTTCTCAGTCTTAAAACATAATTTTGGATTTGGCACACCAGACTGTGTTTATTAAATTATTCTTTTGTGTATCATATATCTTCCATGTCAAAAATTTTAATTGACATTTGCGTTCAGTTTTGAAACAATATTTTCAACAGTCAGTTTAGGTTAAACTCCAAGACTCTATGTTTACCTGCTTTCCTACTTATCATTAGCCTCCTTTTGCCACAAATTCCCCATGCTCAAGCTTTTAACTTTTTTTTTTTTTTTTTTTGCGGTACGCGTGCCTCTCACTGCCGTGGCCTTTCCCGTTGTGGAGCACAGGCTCTGGACGCGCAGGCTCAGCGGCCATGGCTCACGGGCCCAACCGCTCCGCGGCATGTGGAATCTTCCCGGACCAGGGCACGAACCCGTGTCCCCTGCATCGGCAGGCGGACTCTCAACCACTGCGCCACCAGGGAAGCCCTCAAGCTTTTAACTTTGGTTAATCTTCTGGTCATTTAGAACAGGGGTGTGTCTTCCACTTACTCTTTCAAGAAGGGTTTGTGGTGGCATATATTTTCTGAACCTGCTCTTTCATGGAATGTCTTTGACTTCACAGATGAGCAACAATCTGGCTGGTTATAAAATTCTTCGTCCGTAACCAGCTTTCCTCAGACCTCCGTAGGATGATTTCATTGTCGTTTGGCATTTAGCATTCCAGAGGAGAGGTCTCAGATTGGCTTGATTATTGCTCCTCCACAAGTAACTCTTTTGTTCTGTTTTGTTTTGTTTTCAGGTTAAATGTTTGTAAAATCATTGTTGGTCTATTCAAATATTTTCAGGAAATTTTTTGGGTGTGGTTGTCTTTTCATTGATGTGGCCTCAATGTAATCAAGTAAAGTGTAAAAATTTGCTTCTACAAATTTTGAGGGGTTCTTTCTCTAGATAAATCCCATGAGGCTTTGGAATTAAGAGCATTCACTATAGAGACAGGCTGGCTGGGTTCAAGGGCCAGCTTTGTCCTTCACTAGGTCTATGACTTTGAACAAAATTAAAAGAAAGCCCCAAATTTAAAACTTCTCTCTATTTCAGTTTCCCTGTTTGTAAAATGGGGCTGATATAGTACCTATCTTAGAGGGTAGTTGTGAGGGTAGACTGGGCCCTAAGTCCAGAATGGTATCACTATAAGAAAAGGGCAAGAGGCCCAGACACAGTGGCAGACAGAGGAGAAGGCCATGTGGAGACAGAGGCAGAGGTTGGAGTGATGCAACTACAAGCCATGGAATAGCAAGGATTGTCAGCAACTACCAGAAGCTAGGAAGAAGCAAGGAAAGGTCCTCCCCTAGAGCATTCAGAGGGACCAGGTCCCCGCCAGCACCTTGGTTGTGAACTTCTAGGCTCCATAACTGTGAGATGATAAATTTCCATTATTTCAGGTTTAAAAAAAAAAGTTAACATTGGTAAAGCATCTAGAAGGTCATTTAGCCCATCCTGAGTGTTTTGCAAGTACCTGCTAGACCACTGTCTTTTTGTTCCTCTCTCTCTGTTTTTAAGCTTCAGAAAGTTTTTCTTTTTGAAAATGTCTATTTACTTTTTATTAGGTATTTTAAGTTGCTGAACCGAAAAGTATAACAATAAAATTTTTGACTAATTCTGTTGCCATAATGAATAATCCCAAAGGTTTAGCTTAACATGGTTATATAAATTCACAAGGTGTCTGTAAGAACTAAATGAGAATTAAGTGAGACAATATATAATATATAAAACATTAAAAATTTCTAGTATTCCAGCACAGGTGTGAATTATTTTTTTCAGTCATCATTGATATCTATTTTGTGCCTGTGTATTAGGTTTTTAAGCTTTACTGAGGTATAATTGACAAATAAAAATGTAATATATTTAAAGTATTCAATGGGATGATTTTATATATGTATATATTGTGAAAGGATTCCCACCATCAAGTTAATTAACACAACCTCACATATTTATCTTTTTTTGTGTGAGAACATTTAAGTTCTACTCTCTTAGCTAATTTTAATTATATAATACAGCATTATCAATTATAATCACCACATTATACATTAGATCTTCAGGGCTTATTCATCTTATAACTGAAAGTGTGTACAATTTTACCAACCTCTCCCTATTTCCCCCTGACAGCCACCATTCTATTCCTTAAGAATTTGACTTTTTCAGATTCCACATATAGGTGATACCATGCAGTATTTGTCTTTCTCTGTCTGGCTTATTTGATTTGTCATAATGTCTTCCAGGTTCATCTATGTTGTCACAAATAGCAGGATTTTTTTTTTTTTGCGGTACGCGGGCCTCTCACTGTTGTGGCCTCTCCCATTGTGGAGCACAGGCTCGGGACTCACAGGCTCAGTGGCCATGGCTCACGGGCCCAGCCGCTCTGCGGCATGTGGAATCTTCCCGGACTGGGGCACGAACCCGTGTCCCCTGCATCGGCAGGCGGACTCTCAACCACTGCGCCATCAGGGAAGCCCCCCTTTGCATATTTTTAACTGGATATTTTGGGGGATTGCTATTGAGTTCAGTTCTTTATACATTTTAGATACTAACCTTATATCAGATACGTGGTTTGTAAATGTCTTCTCCCATTCCATAGATTGCCTTTTCATTTTGTTGATGGTCTCCTTTGTGTGCAGAAGCTTTTCATTTGATGTAGTCACATGTGTTTATTTTTGCTTTCGTTGCTTTTGCTTTAGGTGTCAAATCCAAAACAAATATTACCAAGGGAATTCCCCGGTGGTCCAGTGTTTAGGACTCAGCCCTTTCACTGCCGTGGGCCCGAGTTCAATCCCTGGTCTGGGAACTAAGATTCCACAAGCTGTGTGGCATGGCCAAACAAACAAACAAAAACTCCTCAAATCATTACCAAGACCAATGTTAACGTCAAGGAGCTTTTTCCCTACGTTTTTTTCCTAGAAGTTAAAACTTATGTTCAAGTCTTTAATCACTTTGAGTTGTTTTTTGTGTGTGATGTAAGATATAGGGTCCAATTTCATTCTGTTTTGCATGTGGATACCCAGTTTTCCTGACACCATTTATTTATAAAATTAATTTTTATTGGAGTATAGTTGCTTTACAATGTGTGATTTTCTGCTGTACAACAAAGTGAATCGGTTATACGTACAGATATCCCCTTTTTTTTTAGATTTCCTTCCCATTATGTCACCACAGAGTATTGAGTAGAGTTCCCTGTGCTTTACAGTAGGTTCTCATTAGTTATCTATTTTATACATAGTAGTGTATATATGTCAATCCCAATTTCCAAATTCATCCCACCACACCTTCCCCCCTTGGTATCCATAGGTTTGTTCTCTACATCTGTGTCTCTATTTCTGCTTTGCAAATAAGTTCATCTAAAAATATGGAATGCTTCATGAATTTGGGTGCCATCCTTGCACAGGGGACATGCTAATCTTCTCTGTATCATTCCAAATTTAGTGTATGTGCTGCTGAAGTGAGCACTCCCAACACCATTTACTGAAGAGACTCTTCTTTCTCCAGTGTATATTATTGGCTCCTTTGCTAAAAATTAATTGACTACGTATGCATGGGCTTATTTCTAAGGTCTCTATTCTGTTCCATTGATATGTGTGTCTATTTTTAGACCACAAACATAATTGTTTTGATTCTTATAACTTTGTAATATATAGTTTAAAATCAGGGAGTGTGATGCTTCTAGCTTTGTTCTTCTTTCTAAAGATTGCTTTGGCTATTTGGGACCTTTTGTTGTTTCAATAAAGTTTAGGATTGTTTTTTTCCTTTCCCATGAAAAATACCATTGCAATTTTGATAAGTATTGCATTGAATATGTATATTGCTTTGGGTAGCATGGGTAGTATGGACATTTTAACAATGTTCTGCCAATCCATGGACATGGAATGTCTTTCCATTTATTTATGTCTTCTTCAATTTCCTTCATCAATTCTTTGTAATTTTCAGTGTACTGATCTTCCACTTCTTTGTATAAATTTATTTCTACATATTGTATTCTTTTTAATGCAATTGTAACTGGGATTATTTCTTAATTTCTCTTTCTGACAGTTCATTAGTATATAGAAACATAACTGACTTTTGTGTGATTTTATATTTTGCAAATTTATTGAATTTTTTTATTCTAACAGTTTTTTTGGTGGAGTCTTTTGGGTTTTCAACATGTAATATCATGTCAACTAGAAACAGAAAAATTTACTTCATCCTTTCCAATTTGTATGCTTCTTATTTCTTTTCCTTGCCTAATTGTTCTGGCTAGGACTTCGTGTACTATGTTGAATAAAAGAGATGAGAGTGGGCATCGTTGTCTTATTCCTGATTTTATAGGAAAAGCTTTCAACATTTCACCATTGAGTATGAGGTTAGCTGTGGCATTTATTATGGAATTTATGGTGTTGAGGTACGTTCTATCTATGCCTAATTTGTTGAGAGTTTTTATCATGAAAGTCTGTTGAATTTTGTCAAATGCTTTTTCTGCATCTTTTCAGATGATAATGTGATTTTTATTCATTTTGTTAATGTGGTGTATCACAGTTATTGATTTGCCTATGTCAAACCATCCTTGCATCCCAGGGATAAATCCCATTTGATCATGGTGTATAATCCTTTTTAATGTACTGCTGACTGGTTTACTAATATTTTGTTGAGGAAATTTGCATCTATATTCACCAGGGATAATTGCCTATAATTATCTTTACTTGTAGTGTCGTTGTCTGGCTTTGGTATCAGGGTAATGCTGGCCTCATAAAATGAGTTTGGAAGTGTTTGTTGCTCTTCTACCCTTTGGAAGAGTTTGAGAAAAGTTGGTATTAATTCTTCTTTAAATGTTTGGTAGAATTCAGCTGTGAAGCCATGTAATTCTGGACACTTCTTTGTTGGGAGATTTTTGATCACTGATTCAGTCTCCTTACTAGTCATTGCTCTGTTCAGATTTTCTATTACTTCATGATCCAGTCTTGGTAGGTTATATGTTTCTAGGAATTTATCCATTTTTTCTAGGTTATCTAATTTGTTGGCATATCATTGTTTATAGTAGTTTCCTGTGATCCTTAGTTTTTCTGTTTTCAGTTTGTAATGTCCCATTTTTTTTTTTTTTTTTTAACATGTTACATTCAATAACATTTCCTCTCACTGCCGCGGCCTCTCCTGCCGCGGAGCACAGGCTCCGGACGCGCAGGCCCAGCGGCCATGGCTCACGGGCCCAGCCGCTCCGCGGCATGTGGGATCCTCCCGGACCGGGGCACGAACCCGTGTCCCCTGCACCGGCAGGCGGACTCTCAACCACTGCGCCACCAGGGAAGCCCCCCATTTTTCATTTCTGATTATATTTGAGTCTTCTCTTTTATTTCTTAGTTGGTCTAGCTACAGGTTTGTCATCTTGTTTCTCTTTTTTAACCTAGATTTTAGTTTCATTAATTTTATGTATTGTCTTTATAGTCTCTATTTTATTTCCTATGTGATCTTTGTTATTTCCTTCCCTCTACTAACTCTAGGCTTAGTTTTTTCTTCTTTTCCTAGGTCCTTGAGGTTTAGAGTTGGACTGTTTATTTGAGATAAACAATTTCTTTTTCCAAATGTAGGCACTTATTGCTATATACTTTTCTTTTAGGACTGCTTTTGCTGCATCTCATAATTTGTGGTGGGCTGTGTTTCCATTTTCATTTGTCTCAAGATTTTTTTTTTATTTCCCTTTTCTTTTTCTTTTTTTTTTTTTTTTGCAGTACGCGGGCCTCTCACTGTTGTGGCCTCTCCCGTTGGGGAGCACAGGCTCCGGACGCGCAGGCTCAGTGGCCATGGCTCACGGGCCCAGCTGCTCCGTGGCATGTGGGATCTTCCCGGACCGGGGCACGAACCCGTGTCCCCTGCATCGGCAGGTGGACTCTCAACCACTGTGCCACCAGGGAATCCCCTTTATTTCCCTTTTGATTTCTTTCTTTACTCATTGGTTATGCAGATGTGTGTTGTTTGGTCTCAATATATTTGTGAATTTTGAAGTTTTCTTTTGTAACTGATGTCTAGTTTCATACCATTGTATTCAGAAAAGATGCTTGATATGACTTCAATCTTGTTAAATTTATTAAGATTTGCTTTGTGGCCTAATATATGGTCTATCCTGGAGAATCTTCCATATGTGCTTGAGAAGAATGTGTGTTCTGCTGCTGTTGTATGAAATTTTTTGGATATGTCTGTCAGGCCCATGTGGTTTAACACGTCATTTAAGTCCAATGTTTTCTTATTGATGATCTGTCCCTTGATGAAAGTGGGGGATTGAAGTCCCCTACTACCATTGCATTGTCGTCTGTTTCTCCCTTCAGATCTGTTAGTATTTGCTGTATATAATTAGGTGCTCCAGTGTTGTGTGCATAAATATTTACAGTTGTTATATTCTTTGATGAATTGACCCCTTTATCACGATATAATACCCTTCTGTGTTTCTTATTACAGTTTTGGCTTTAAGGCTATTTTGTCTGCCATAAACATAGTTACTTCTGCTTTCTTTTTGTCTGCATTTGCATGGAATATCTTTCTCCATCCCTTCACTTTCAATCTGTATGTGTCCTTAGAGCTGGAGTGAGCCTCCTGTAGGCAGCATATATTTGGGTCTCTTTTAAAAAAATCCATTCAGCCACTGTGTCTTTTGATTGGAGAAGGTAATCCATTTATTTTTAAAGTAATTATTGATGGATATGGACTTACTATTGCCATTTCCTTAATTGTGTTCTGTTTTGCAGTTCTTTTGTTCCTTTCTTCCTCTCTTTCCCTCTTCCTTTGTGATTTTCTGTAGCAGTATGCTTTGATTTCTTTCTTTTTATCTTTTGTGTTACTACTGTAGGATTTGCTTTCTGGCTACCATGAGGCTTACATAAAATACATTATAACAGTCTGTTTTAAGCTGATAACTTTGAATGTATACAAAAGCTCTATATTTTTATACCCCCCTCAACATTTATGTTTTTTGTGTCAAAATTTATGTCTTTGTATATTGTGTATCCATTAATGTGTCTCAGTGTGGGACTCTTGGCATCATCTTATTTAGTACTTTTGGGGCTTCCTGAATATGGATATCTGTTTCTTTCCCCAGGTTAGGGAAATTTTTAGCCATTATTTCTTTGAATAAGCTTTCTGGCCCTTTCTTGCACTCTCTTCCTCCTGGGACCCTTATAATGCACATATTTATACATTTGATGATGTTCCATAAGTCCCTTAATCTATCTTCATTCATTTTCATTCTTTTTACTCCTCTAATTGGATGAATTCCACTGCCCTGTCTTCAAGTTGCTAATTCTCTCTTCCACTTGATCTAGTGTGCTGTCGTACTCCTCTATTAAAATTTTCAGTTACTGTATTCTTCGGTTCTATGATTTATGTATGGTGCTATTTCATATTTTCTATATTTCTGTTAAAATTCTCTCTTTGTTCATGCATTGCTTTTCTGACCTAGGTGAGCATCTTTATGACTGTTATTTCGAACTCTCCATTGGGTAAATCACTTATCTCCATTTCATTAAGATCAGTGTCTGGAGATTTATTTTGTTCTTTTGTTTTGAACATAGTACCCTGTTCCCTCACTTTCCTTAACTCTCTGTGTTGGTTTCCATGCACTAGATAAAACAGCCACCTCTCCCAGTTTTGACACATTGGTCTCATGTAGGAGGTCAACCTTATTAATCAGCCTGGACCAGTTCTTGATATTCTCTCAAACCTTTGTGATTGTCCAAACTGCTGTATTTGTTCTTAGTGGCTCCCAGTAATTGAAGACGTGTCAAAACCCATCAGTGTCCCAAATAGGAGGATTGCAGTCAACACCTAGTTGCAGGATGATTAGAAGCCAGACCCTCAGGCAGCAGCTAGGAAAGTATGCAGTTAAAACTCTTCGAGGAAGAAACTGGTAGATGGGCATTTTTGCTTGCTCCCTCTGTCAAGTCTTCATGTATATCCATGGAGGTGGGGAGTATTCCTGCACCTATTTGCTACAGTCCTGTGGGATTCTGGAATGCAATCTTCATTGGCTATCATTTGATTTGGGGCCTGTCCCTTAGGTGGCAGCCATAAAATTTTAGGTACTAGCTATTTGGACAGCTTCTTCCAAGGAGATACCAATAACTTGCTTTTATTGTTGGGATGAGCCAGAGGAGAAGGCAGGGGATGTGCCCACCAGCTCTTTTGGGCTCCAAGGAGGATCACAGGAAGCACCTAGATGCCTGCTAATTAGGAGCCGGACCCTCAAGAAGCAGCTTGTAAAGTATACAGTCAAACCCTTTCCAGGAAAGACTGGAAGATAGGCAATTTTGCCTACTTCCTTTGCACTGACCTCTGGGGGAATAGCCTCAGTGAGTTCTTATGTGCCCAGTAACAACTGATTCTTTGTTTGCTATAGTTCTGTGGGATTGTGAATGCAAGTCCCAGTTGCTTTCAGAGCCAGTTGATTTGGGGGCCTATCTCTTGTGTGGTAGTCTTAAAATTTGGTGCACTAAATGTATGGCTCAAGCCCAACACTTCTCAAGGAGAAGCTGGGCATTGGGTGTTCCCTCCCAATTGTATGGCTCTGTGCTGGTGGAAGGGGGGTGGTTATGGTGAGAGTGTGTCTCAGCCTTTCCTGCTTTTATTACCATATTTTCTCAGTTGTCTTATGCGTGCAGTCATTCCTCTAGTTTTTGGATATCTCTCAAAGGGAATTATTACATATGTGGCTGAATAGTTGTTTCATCCATCGGAGGAGGGAAATTCAGGAGGCTCCAATGTCACCATCTTGGTCTGGAGTTGAGAATGTTTTCATTGAGTGTTTTCTTTTGCTTGTACTGTAATTATTCTGATTTCATATGGTTTGAGATTTGATCTCCATTCTCTGTGTCTCATACCTATCTTTTTCTTTTCCTAATTTCACCTCTATGCTCTTCCTCTAAGGATGGAAATGCTTCTCTAGTCGCAACCCCATTTCCTGATTTGTTTTACTGCAACATCAATTCTGCTCCTTACTGCCCCCAAAACTGATTGTTTAAATTTCGTTCTTCACATTTTACCTTCTTTGGAATTCTGCCTTGCTATCTTTTCTATTATCTATTGCATTTCACTTTGTTAATATTATCTGTAAACTTCTCTCCTTTAAAATTTTCTGTGCCTCATCAAAAATGCAAGCCTTCTGAGGGCTTCCCCAGCTGGTGGCGCAGTGGTTGAGAGTCCGCCTACCGACGCAGGGGACGCGGGTTCATGCCCCTGTCCGGGAAGATCCCACATGCCGCGGACGGCTGGGCCCATGAGCCATGGCCGCTGAGCCTGCGCGTCCGGAGCCTGTGCTCCGCAACGGGAGAGGCCACAACAGTGAGAGGCCCGTGTACCGCAAAAAAAAAAAAAAAAAAAAAAAAAATCAAGACTTCTGGGAGATACTGAACAATTTCTAAACCTTTCTACTGCCTTTTGTAGTTAATATTTTCAAAGTTCTATTGCACGAATCTTCAGAATTACTTTCTTCCCTTCTCCTCCATTCATTGGCCCTTTATTGCTGCTGTTTTGTATTTTCTATTTATTCATTTTAAGAGGAGGAGAGACCCATACTCAATTAGCATTCACCAAGTGTCAGAGTGTGTGCATTTCCTGTGGCTTCATTCACTCTCCATTTCGTTGCAAGTCAAGCCTCTTCCTAATAACTGCAGCCAGAGGGTAAACTTGAGTCTTTAGATTTAACAAATAAAAATACAGGATGCCCAGTTAAATCTCAACTTTAGGTAAATGATGAAAATTTTTTACTATCAATACATTCCAAAATATTGTATGGGATATACTTATAAAATAATTTAAAAATCATCCAATATTCAAATTTAATTTGGCTCCCTGTTTTATCTCACAACCCTTGACTTGGCTGACAAGCATTCAAACCCAGATCAGTTTCCTCTGTGTGGCAGGTTTTTATCTGATGAAGATCTACCGAGGGAAGTTCTTTTCCTATTCTGCCCACTGGTTCTCTGCAAATGCTGCACTACTCCGGAAGACCTGCTGTTCCTCTTTCCTCCCCTCTCTACAGTGTTGGAGGGGATTCCATATCCTAGGGTCTTATGTGTGATTGCCCTTCCTCCTTCCACTTCCTTTTCACCACTTTGGGAAACTTCCTGTTCTCTGGGAGGTCAAGCTTCCAAAAGGATGGAGTAAAAATAATAAGTATTTGTTGAATGTTTACTGTGTTCCAAACACTGTGCTTAGTGCTTTGCATGAATTCGTTCTTCTAATTTAATCATCATGGCTACTCTTTAAGGAAAGTACTATATGAATACCATTTTGCAGATGATGAAACCAAGGCTCAGGAAAGTTAATGACTTGGCCAAATACTATATCAACAGCATGGAGTTCAATTCATAGCCATTTGTCCCTCAGTACAAGCTTTTAACTTCTATCTGATGTCCACATCTCTGGGCCAGGAGGCAGCTGTGCAGTAGACACATGTGTCTTCCTACCTTTGTTCTGCCTTTTTGTGAGATCACACATAGGCAGCCCATGACTTTTCCTGTCCTAATCCAGATCCAAAAGCTGTTGTACAAGTGAAATTTCTACCAGGTTGTAGAAATATATTTTCTTGCCATTTTTGTTTTGTTGTGAGTTTTCATGTTGTGAGTATTTTCATGGGGATTTTGGTAGAAACTTGGGACAGGCTGGGACAAGACTTACAGCCAGTTTCCATATTAATTTGTAGAACAGAATTTCATTTTTGCCTCTTTCATTTTTCAGATGACAAGTTCTACTTTTTAAACTTTTTCGAAAAGCCAATTTCAAGCCTAGAGGGTATGACTATATCAAGTGTCCCTAAAAACTCACTTTTCCCAATTCGTTATCCACTTTGATATTAATGTTTCCCTTCTTGCTCCCAACTGAGTCTGATGTCATTATTTCCTTCGTTACTTCCTTGGCCTTTCGGGAGATGATGTCCAAGAAAGTTAAGTATCATGGTCTGCTTTTCAAAAATGGAGATTCCCAGAAGAGATGAGAAGTATTGGAATCCCCCAGGCTTCCAAGTCCTGGGCCAGCTTTGCAGGAGAGCATGATAAATTTCCTCCCTCTCACCAGGTGGTAGGTGCTAGTTCTATGGCAGTATCACATCAGTTCCTCTCTCCTTTGCTCTTTCATTTTATCCCACTTTAGGTTCTCAATTAACTTACTACTCATTGCTGTCCAGACATACTCTCCTACTTCATTTCCTCTTCTATTTTTTTCTATATTTCTATTTCTTTTAAATACACTTAACTTTCAATTGTCATTTTTCGTCCTTGATACCTACTCCATCAAGCTGCACTGATACCTCTGAAATTTTATTTGACAGTTTTGTGCTTTATTCCTTCTCTTGATTGATCTTTGTCCTGTATATGTTGGCATGTCCACAAGGTAGCTATAAGACGTATTTCTGAACATATTTTTATCTGAGTGTTCCTGTGATACTTCATACCACGTTGCTTCTTTTTCTCATATCTATTGTCCTCTGTGACATCTGCTTTTGCAGTTTTATCTGGGATTTCCTTTCCTCTCCCTAAAAATCAGCTACTCAGGCCAGGGACTCTCTGGCCAAACACATTCTTTCCAATCTTTGTGAAGCTCCTCCAGGCCTGTAGGATTCCTCCTTCAACTGACTAGAAAGGTGTTTTTTTTTTTTTTTCCCTGAAACTTGAAAAACAAACTGCTGTCTGATTTCCTTGGCTCTCCCAGGTTGAGGTCATATGTGAAGATCTCATATTACTTGTGACCTTGACCTTACCCTGAAAACATCTACTCTATGCCTTTTACTTAGGGAACCATTTATATACCATTCTGCTTGGGGATGAAGGGGGAAATAGCTGTCTCATAGGGCTGAAAATTAAGAGGAAACAAATCAAGATAAACTTAAGAAAAATTAGATTCACAACACTGTATTGTATATTTAGACTTTATTAAGAAGGTAGGTCTCAAGTTAAATGTCTTACCACAATACAAAATAAATGAATAATTGTCAGCTTAAAATATAAAAGGAATTCAAGCAACATAGTATGGTGGTTAAGAGCACCAGGTTGTACTATTAGAGAGAATTGAATTTGAGTATATGTTTTGCCTTTTACTAGCCAAGTGACCTTAGACAAGTTACTTTGCCTTTCTGAGCCTCAATTACATCCTTTTTAAAATAGATACAATAATAGCAACAATATAATAGAGTTGCCATGAAAAATATTCTAAATAGTACATGAAAAGTGCTTTCTGTGTGGCAGAGATAATATCTGAAATATGTGTTCAATAAATGTTACCTGCAACTAAAAAAAGAAAAGAAAAATTATATTATAAATGCAGTGTCTACCTCTATATACAACAAAAGCAACTTTTCTCCTTTTGACCTTTTCCATCCTGCATATATATTGATACCATATTTATGTGATTAAAATTAAACATAGATAGCATCTTATTGTTTTCTCATATTTCCACAAAAATTTCATTATATTTTAAAATGCGTGCATCACCAGTTCATTGAGCATATATGCATTAATTCAATTAAACATTCCCCTATATGTTGAACGTTCATATGTTAAAACCTAATCCCCAGTGTGATGGTATTTGGAGGTGGAGACTTTGAGGCAATTAGGGCATGAGGGTGGAGCCCTCATGAAAGGCATGTGTATCCTTATAAAAAAGGCCCCAAAGAGTTCCTTCACCCCTTTCTGCCAAGTGAAGAAAGATAGCCATCTATGAGCCAGGAAGTGGGCACTCACCAGACACCGAACCTGCCAGTGCCTTGAGGTTGAACTCCCCAGGCTCCGCAACTGTGAGAAATAAATTTCTGTTGTTTATAAGCTGTGGTAATTTGTTATAGCAGAGTCCAAATGGACTAAGATGAGGTCAGTTTGGAAAGGTGCATCAAGAACTGTAAAAATGATTTCTGCCTTTATTGGGAATTAGTTTTCTAGGAGTCTAATTTAATTTTTATAATATTAAATATTTGAAGAACTCAAGTGTCCGGTAGAAAGCAAATTGTTAATGAGTTGTGGTACAGACGTATGATAGACTACGATAGTCATATGTCATGCTTAGGAAGAACATTTTAACAACATGAAATGGGGGAAGGGAAAAAGTAACATCACATCCTAGGTGCAATATGATCTCCATTATGAAGGAAAAAGTGCAAAGAAAAGGTCCTGGAAAGCAATGTGCGTAAATTGTAATAATAGGTTGCTGCTGAGTGGTGAGCTTATGATTTATATTTGTCCTGCCTTTTAACATTTTCTAAATTATTCAGAATGCCAGTCTACTACATCAACAATCATAAATTAAAAAAAAAAAAAGAGTTAAGGCAAGACTCTTTGGTGTCAAAGTCCCAATGTGCTCATATGGAATTTGAGTCCAGTAACTTCTAGATGCAGCCTGAACTCAGCACTGTCTCCTCCTTCATCAGCCTTTGTTCCATTGTATGAACCGTATGCGTATTCAGCTTCCCCACTTGACATCAGTCTTTTTAGGAACGTGGGTGCTGTCTTCCTCATTTGTAGATTCCATCTCCTACTCCATCCAGTGTCTAATACAAAAGTAGTGATTACTCCTCACTCATTTATTCATTCATTCAGTCATTTAAGAAACATTTAGTTAGTGCATGGTGTCCCAGGCACTGTGCTACACTCTGGGGAAACAAACATAAACAAGGTAGGATTTTTCTCCTCAAGTTGCTTAAGTAAAATCTGAAGGTGTTACTAAGAAGTTACGGTTTCAGGAAAGAGATAGTAACAAAGGGGACCTTTCTGGCCATATCAGTCAAGTTACTAGAATGCCAGCTTCCATCCCCTAATGCCTGCTGCTCTCTGGTATTAGAAGGCCTCCCAGACACAGCCTCGATGACCACATTCAGGCCAGACTCACCCTTCCTGGCATTGAGGCCTGCGCACCGCTGCAGGGCACCCCTGCGTCCTCTGATACTGCCTTCCCTTCCCATCGCCACCGCCTAGCCCACACTCCAGGGCTTTGCCTCTCTAACAAGCCAAGACTGCCATTGCCCCACCAGATGCTGTTTCTCACTCTTCGGTCTCTCTTTGTTCTTTTCTTGTTCTCGCACAAGCCCGGGAAAGCCTGAGATCCTAGAAATAGGTGGAGGTGCTCTCCCCTGCCTCTGGGGTTAGAGCCATCATCCTTAATTCTGATACCTCTACAGAAGTGCAGAATTTCCTCACAAAGTTTAATCCCACCAGCCAGCGTGGGATTCCCCTTCATTTCTTCCATCTCTCCTCTGCCTGTCTCCCCTCAAAACAGGCCCACTGTAGGTGTACCCATTTCTATTTCTCCCTGTTCACATTTCACAGAAGCCCACCACTCCCAGGAAAGTCACCTCCAGTGTAGGTGGTGGAAATGAGGAGCCTCAAGGGTGGAAGAAAACTGGGGCAGAATCAGTCCCTTAAAGAGAAAGGTTCTCCTAGTAAGTTCTTTCGATTAGCTTATTTCCATCTGCCTATTCTCTTTGATTTAATAGATAAATCCTCACAAACGTTGCTCTTCCATAAACTTAGACTTTCAGTCACACCAACAGGAAAATTAAAAAATATTGCTTCATCTGTTCCAATTTTAGTTCTTTCCCTTTCCCCTTCCTTTTTCTACTTCATAGACTCATATGATTTCTGGATGGAAAAGAGCTCCAAGGTCATCCAATAAAATGCCTCATTAGATCATTAAAATTTCTCTGCAACATCTCATCCAGTGGCCCTTCAGCCTCTGCTCGCACACCCCCAGGAATGGGGACCTCATCCCCTTACTGGGCAGCCCATGTCATCTTTATACAGCTCTGGAAGTGAAATGTTTTAATTCCCAGTGAGTAAAAACTATTTCCCTGATACTTTCTTCCCTTGGCCCTAATTCAAGTTCTTGACACAAGACCAAACAAATCTAATTCCTCATCCATGTGGAAAGGCTTCCAGTGCTTTCACCCTTCTGATTTATGCTAGACTCCTTTCTATTTTGAACTCTCTCATTAGAAAAAAATGCACAAATCTGATTTTCCTAACAACATCTAGGAGATAAGAGAAATAAACCATAATGAAGTAAATTCATTCATTCATTCTTTTCATACAACAAACATCCACCAACTTCTCGTTGTTCCAAATCTAGTGCAAAGATCTGGGAACATATAGATGAATGAGGTTCACTCCTTGCCCTCAAGAAGCTCACAGTCTGGTGCAATGGTTAAGAGTAGGGATTTCAGTGTCAGTTTGGTTCAAATTCCTGGTCTATCTCTTGCTATTTGTGTGACCTTGGACAAGTCACTAGGCCTTAACTTTGTCACGTGAAATACAATATTGATAGTACCTTCTTCGTAGGGTTGTTGTGAGAATTATATGAGATGACACACGTAAAGGGTCACTGAATGCTGGCTGTCACTATTAGGAGGAGTCATGTGGGAAAGAGATGAGGTCAGTTTCAATATAGTAGGTAGATTAGGCAAAACCGGAATGTGCTGCAATGGCAGAGGGGCACCTAACCAAGACTCTGTGAAGGCCTAAGAGAGCAGGTGATTTTTATCTGAGTCTGGAGAGATGGAGGAATGTGAGTGAAGTTGGAGAGAGATTCCAGGCAGAGAGATCAGGTCATGCACATGTAGGAATCTGTGAGATCCCAAGAGGTATTCAGGGAACTATGAACAATACAGAATGGCTGGACTACATCTGTATTGTGGCAAAGGATGAGACCAGGAAGTTTCCAGGGATCATAAAATGGAAAACCTTGGAAGCCAGGCTAAGGAGAATGAACTTTGTCCTATAGGTCATGAAGAGCCAATGAAGGATTTCACGTGAAAAGATCGCATCTGTATGTTAGTATCACTCTGGAAGAGGGTGAACTGGAGAGAGGCAAGCCTGGAGGAATAATAAGTTCCTCAATAGGTGGGTTAAGCTCAAGCTTAGGGTGCCACTAACGCATGGGTGAATGATCCTGTGTCTGCTACATGATTTATCCAGAATTTTGCAAGCAGTGAGATACAGAGACAAGTTCTTTTAATATCAGTATATGCATAAGCTTTGGTTTTACTGTTTGGTGTTGTTTTGTTTTTGATTTACAGATAGCAGCAAAGGGATCGTGGTGCATAGAGCCCTTAAAAATTGCATTAGAATAGGTGAGGAATAATAAAGGCTGGAATTAAGGCAACAGCTTGAGAGACAAAAAGGGCAAGTTTCAAGGAAACAACAGAGTGGAATTCTCTTCCCCAAAATGGCAGACCAGGGACTATGGTTTCTTCAGCCCAAAGTCTCTCCCTGATAGTGACAGAGCATGGCAATATAGTTGCTTCCAACAAATTAACTTCCAATGACATGAATATATTCTAAATGCAAATTTATCATTTCCCAAAAATAATTGTTCAAGTTATTCCCTAAATCCTTATTTACTCATTTTTATTCATTTACTTATCAAATATTACTAAGATTAACTATGAATTGAGAAGTGTGAAAGTTCTTGAATATGCAGAAGTAAACAAAAAAGATGTTATTGCCTGATTTTAAGAAGTTTACAGCCCAGCAATGTAGATAGATATTGAATAAAAAACCAAAATTCACCACTTAAGCACATTAATGATAGAAATGTCTATCTACTTTACTATCTAAAATGTCTACTTTCTTTCACAGCCAGCTCTTCAAAAAAATGGTAACGTGGTATCTAGACATGCTCACCTACCATCCACTCTTCAACCCATTCTACCCAGCTTGCTCCTTTAGAATTGCCTTTGATAAGGTGATCAATAACCACCTTGTTGCAAATCCAATGGACAGTCTCTAGCCAGCACCGTATTTGAAATCTCAACAGCACTCAACACTCTCCTTCCTCCCTGAAACTTTCTCCTTCCTTAGCCTCTGGAACATTACAATCTCCTCTTTTACCCCTTTGCTTCTGCTTCTGTCTCCTTTGCTGACTCCTCTTCATGTTGGAGTTCTTTGGGACTTTTCTCATCTTCTCCTGTCTTTCCCTAGGTGAACTCATCCATTCCCATAGCTTCACGTACTCTCTCCATATTTCAAGATTCCTAGACTTACATTTCCAGCTCCAATCTGTTGTAAACGGTAGATTCATGAAACCGAACTGATTACCTGATACCTCCACTGTGATGCCTCATGAGCATCTCAACCGTGACGTGTCCAAAACTTTATTCTTGAACTGCTGACTCTTCCGATTCCAAATATGTTCGTCTCCTGGTGCCCTTGCTCTCATTGAGTGGCATAATCAACTACCCAAATGCAAGACAGAAATGTAGGTGTCAACCCTGACATCTCTACATTGTTCCTTGCCCCACCCAAGTGTAGGCCACCATTGTCTCTCACCTGAACTACTGGGATAGCTTCCTAATTTATCTCTTCAGAGTTACTACTGTTCCCTTCCCAACAATCTTCTACACAGCAACCAGATATTTAAAACACACACATATCCTTCTAATCATGCCACTTCCTATTTAAAACACATCCGTGATTTTTCTTGCCCTGAGGACGTAATACAAATTCAACATGACCCAGGCTCAGCGTCATCTGAGACCTGACTAACCAGCTCTGGTCTCTTCTGGGGACACTCTCGTCTCCATGTTCCAATCATAGAGATCTTTTAGGTCCTCAAACCTTCTATGCTACTCCTTTGTTCTTGTCTATGCTCTTCGTACTTCTTGGACTACTCCCTTCTCTTTGCCAGTTGATGTCTATTATCCCTCTCCAAGATAGCATCTAGTTCATCATGTATTTATTGTCTCTTCCCTCCCATTAACGTGTAAGGTCCCCACAGCAGGGACTTCGACTGTTTACTTACTGTTATGTACTCAGCACTTCGGAGAGTCGCTGGCACATAGTATTTAGTCAATGATCAGAGTGCTGATATGGTTAGTTTCCTTTATTGCGTCATGGGCTCTTGTCGTGTCTACCTTCTTCTCAGCAGCACAGATCACGGCCGTAATTCTACATTTACTTAGGATGATAATCGTGGTTATGACTGAGCAGGCTGTTGAAGGATGGATGAGGTGTCAATCACCTGACCACTTCTAGCTCTTAATTATCCACTAAGAAGAGAAAATAGGAGGATCGGGTAGGATGAATCTTCTTTTAGGTTTGCTTGAGCTGTAGAATTCTAAATCTAGGCAATTCAGGATTTGAGAAGCAATGGGTACTTCGTCACTGAGAGGTGCCAAAGGACAGGAATGAGCACTAGGGTAGGAAAAGGGGATTCCAAATGCAGTTTTAAAGGTTAGCATTAGCTGTGTGATACTTGCCTTTCTGTGTCACGGTAGCTCCAAGTGTATTAGTCAAGGTTCGGTTCTCCAGAAAAACAGAACCAATCGGATACATACATCCTGTTTATTTATACTAGAGTTATTATAAGGTATTGATTCCTTGTGATTATGGAGGCAAAGACTCTCACAATCTGTTGTCTGCAAGCTAGAGACCCAGGAGAGGTGGTGATGCAGTTCAGAAGCTGAGAGCTGGAGAGACAATGGTGGGGTTCCAGTCTGAATCTGAAGGCCTGAGAGGCAGAAGTGTGAAGGCAGGAGTAGACCTTTGACTCAGCTCATGCAGCCCGGCAGAGAAACAATTCAACCTTCCTCCACCTCTTTGTTCTATCGAGGCCCTCAGTGGATTGGATGATGCCCGCCTCCATTGGAGGGGGTCATCTACTTGACTCAGGCCACCAATTCAAATGCTCATCTCTTCCAGAAACGCTCTCACAGACACACCTGGAAATCATTTTTAGCCAGCTATCTCAGCAGCTGTTGGTCCAGTCAAGTTGACACACAAAATTAATCATCTCATCAAGGTTGGAAAGAGAATCCTGGAACGTATCTACTTTGTAGACGCATTTCCATCTTCTGTCCATCCATCCATCCATCTTACCTGATACTTTTGCAACTAACAGTCATTGTGTGCAGAACTGTGCCAGGCATTGTGCTCGACATTAGAGAGTCACAGATACAAACAATCAAGTACCTGACCTTGAGGAGGTTACAGTTTACACAGACAGATTCGTATAAGCAGGTAGTTTAGAATACAATGGTCTAAGGACGAGATAGACATATGGGCACCACTCTGAGACTAGTGCAGTCAGGGAAGGTTTCTGAAGGAAATAAGAACTTAGCTGAGTCTTAAAAAAAAGAAATGGGAGGGGGGCTGTTACCTGGGCAAGAAGATTGAGAAAGACATTACAGACCTGTGAGAGAGAGAAAGAGAGAGAGAGAGGCGGAGGGAGGGGTGTGGGAAAGGGGGCAGGGTTCAGCGAAGCAATGTGAACGGGAGAATGTGTGCAGGAGCTGCAAACAGCCCACTGTGGCTGGATAAAGTGTGACATGGGGAATGTGGAGACTAAGGCTGGAGAAGTGATCTGAGGCCAGGTCATGGCAAGTCTTGGGTGGCTTGGGCTTCATCCTCTAGATAACTGGGGGGGCATTGAAGGTTTCTAAGCAAGAAAGGGAGGGTGATGTGGTCAGATTTATGTTTTGGAAGTGCCACTCTGGTAGCTGCGTGGTATTTGGAATGTGTATGATCAAGACAAGGGGTAAAATGAGGACCTTCCTCTTGACTCTACATACACTTAAGCATCGTTTCATGGTGTGCATCTGTCCATATATACAGAGTCATATAATATGAGATTTAAGAAGGGGCCTTAGCATCTGTCCAACCCTGATTCAAATCAAAAATCCCCCTGCCCCGTGGCTCCTGTACACACGCAAACAAACTGGCCCATTATTGTGCTGCAAGCAGACAGCTCCCCGGCACGCAGACATTGGCAATTGCCCGTGGTTTCATTTCTCCAGGTACCGGCGTAACACAGCCACTGCCTGACAGATCTAATCACAGGCAGGGTCTCTTTCGCCGTCACCCCAGAGTGAAAGCTCAGCGTGTTCCTGAGGAAATGACGGAAACATACAAATCAATTGCCCTTTTCTTCTCTTCTTTCTTGACCCCATTTTAAATGCAAGTATGAGGTTTGATAACAGTACCAGGAGATGAGGTGGATTTCACACGGCCAGGGGCTCATCAAAAGGAAGAAGTCTGCACAGAGATAGAAAGACTGAGCCTTGCGCCAGCCTTGAAGACTGCCACAGCCGTTCCTGAGAGTAGCCGGGAACCCAATCAAATTCTCGAATGTCAGTGCCAGAATGGGGAGAAACTCCAGCGGCTGTTCCTCACCGCCTTTGAATGGGGCCTCATCATCCCTACACTGCTACTTGCCGTTCCCTGCCCACCCATCCTCCTGATTACCAGCCTCTGGGCCTCCATCTATACTTTTCCCCACCTGGGACACCTTACACCAATGCCATACATTGAATTTCAGCGTATCCTTCCAGCCCAGCCCAAATGTCTTTTTACCTACGGAGTTTTCCTTGGATGATCTCTTCTAAAATTTCCATATCACTCCAAATGTATCTTTAACAGGATACTATGTTTGCCTTGCATTGTGATTATTTATACCCATGTCTCCTTGCTTCTATGCTGAGAGCTCCTTGAGGGCAGGGTCAGCCTTGATATAGCCTGTAGCATGGCCTAGGGCTTGGCATATGGAAGGCACTGGATTAAAGTTTGTTAATTAAATAGGTGAAGTGGAACTGGAACTCACAGATACAAGTGACCTAATTTGGGGCCTTTAGGGATACAATTTAATCATGAAAAGAACTTGAGGAAGACCTACTTGTTCCAGAAAGAGGCTAGTTAAGAGACTATATTGGGGGCTTCCTGTTTTCTTGCCAGGAAGCAAAGTGTTTTTCCAAGAAGGGTGGTCCCAAAGCTAGTCATCCGTGCATGCTAGGTCAAACAGCGTCTCGCAGAGGCCGGGACAAGCTTGTATTTTCAAGACAGATATACCTGTTTGGAACCTTGTTAACAGCCACATAACTGTGGGAAATTTACCTCACTCCATCCATAAAGCAGGAAGAATTGTTCTACCTCAGGGGAAAGAACAAAAGCAACAGATGTGCAAAGTGCCTTGCACAATGACCACCACATTGCCACCTTTTAACAAATGTTAATTTCCTTCTATTTCATTTTTCTTCTTCCTCCTATGCTATGCTTAGAACCCAATTCCTATTTCATATGCAGATGTTTACTAAAGAAAACATGCCATACTTCCATTTTCTGAATACCCCATTACCTGGAAATAGGTCTGGGTTGCCACATTCATATCTGGTGAACCCATCTTCTGCCCTCAAATAAATAAAGCAGGTATTCTTTGCCATTTCAGTTCCTTGCCAATAGAAATTTGGAACTGGAGCCTTGAAACACTGAGTCAATTGACTAGGAGTAGCTTAGACATCAAGTTATATAGAACCAGGTTAGAAAGAGTTTCCATGGTTGACCAAAGCCACTTATAACCTGAAATGTTAAAGTGTCTTCGTACTTTAATATATTTTCCACTCATATTCAGGTTCTGAGCTCTGGCTCTCATTTCTCACCTGGACAACTGACCACATCAGTTGAATCCATGTCTCAATTTCTACCCCGCCTCTCTCCATCAGCTTCCCTGCAGCAAGAATGAGTGACTGTTCTAGAATCAAATCTTGTGAGGCCTCTCTCTGGTCTGTACTCCTTCAGTGATTCCCATTTGCCTACGGCATTCTTTTCAAACTCTTCCAGAGAAATACTCACAAGGATTGAAGCAGGTAAATACAACCATGTGGGGCTTCCCTGGTGGCGCAGTGGTTCAGAGTCTGCCTGCCGATGCAGGGGACATGGGTTCGTGCCCCGGTCTGGGAATATCCCACATGCCGCGGAGCGGCTGGGCCCGTGAGCCATGGCCACTGAGCCTGCGCGTCCGGAGCCTGTGCTCCACAACGGGAGAGGCCACAGCAGTGAGAGGCCCGCGTACTGCAAAAAAAAAAAAAAAAAAATACAACCATGTGGTACAAGATCAGAGATGGAAGGGATGGAAGGGAAGGGACCCATCTGAATTGTCCACTTGTCAATATCTTTCACTATCTCAGTGTGTATTAAGATTCTACAGAGAAACAGAATATATATATTCTATATATATATGTGTGTGTATATATATATATATATAGAGAGAGAGAGAATATATATATTCTATGTAGAATATATATATTCTCTCTCTATATGTGTGTGCGTGTATATATATATATATGGGGGTGGGGAGAGAGAGAGAGAAAGATATTGACTGATTATAAGAAAATGCCTAATGAGATTACTGAGGCTGAGAAGCCCCACAGTCTGCAGTCTGTAACCTGGAAGCCCAGGAAAGCCAGTGATATAGTTCCAGTCCGAGCCCCTAGGCCTGAGAACCAGGGGAGCCAAAGGGTATAATTCCTAGTTCAAGTGCAGGAAAAGACTGATGTCCCAGCTCAGACAGGCAGAGAGCCAGTTCTTCCTTCCTCCACCCTTCTGTGCTATTCAGACCCTCCACAATTTGGATGAGGTTCACTCACATTGGGGAGGGCAACTTGCTTTACTCCATCTGCCGATTCAGATGCTAATCTCATCCAGAAACACCCTCACAGACACACCCATAAATAACGTTTAGCCAAATATCTGGGCACCCATGTCCTGGTCAAGTTGACGCATAAAATTAACCATCACACAGGGAAATGGTGCTGTATTATATTTTCTTTTTCTTTTTTCCTTGTTATTCTTTTGTTTTGTTGTTTTTGGGGGTGAGATGTCTGGGGGTATAGGGCAAAATATATAGTGGCAGAATTTATTGGAGTACTTCAAAAGTCATGGTTTATGACATTGTCCTGGCATGTTACTAAATAGGGCCAACTTCTTTGTGTTGTTGTTGTTGTACGTGGGCCTCTCACTGTTGTGGCCTCTCCCGCTGCGGAGCACAGGCTCCGGACGCGCAGGCTCAGCGGCCATGGCTCACGGGCCCAGCCGCTCCGCGGCATATGGGATCCTCCCCAACCGCGGCATGAACCCGTGTCCCCTGCATCGGCAGGCGGACTCTCAACCACTGCGCCACCAGGGAAGCCCAACAGGGCCACCTTTCATTCTCAAGTAATAGGACTCATTTCCATTACTGATTTGGATGATAAAGTATATGGTCTCTCCAGAGAAGCATGACTGCGAGTGTTCTTCATTTTCCTATTACTTTTGTAACTTTCATCACATGTAAGTGGAATAAGATTCTCAAAAACAAAATTCCCAAATTAATCCTCATTGTTCAATTGCCAAACGTCAATAAATATTCAATTCTGTTTTTCATTTGTTCATAGAATGTTTGAACATGTTTGTACATCCAGAGAACCAAAATTTGTGGACCACTATATAATCATGGAGGAAAACAATGAAATCCTTCACTTTATACAGGTTCCCACTCTCTGTTATGTTTCTCCCCTTCTATGACAAAAAGATCCATTTAGTCCTTCATTAGAAAAGCACGCCTCAATTATTTCTCGGGTTAAACAAATATACATTTTGCAGAGTAGAGTAGGTTTTCAAAGCTACATCTCATTTCATTTTGGCTTTATCTTGAGATGAATATTCACACCACTTTCTTTATTAAATAAGATTTATCAGTTTTCTACTCCATTGAACATACTGAGAAATTCAAGAGATGTATTTTTTGGGTGATGCATTCTCAGAGAATAATGCAAAGGTGACTAATGTATTCGAGGGTGCATGGTGGTTTTGATCCGAGCACACAACTCATATGTGTATGTGTGTATGTATATATGTATACAAACTTATTTTTAAATTTATATATTATTTTGAAAATGTTTATATCATGTCACTCTTTGCAAACAAATATTTTAATCCAAATATTTTCCATCTAAAAATAATATAGGAAATGTAAATAAAACGACCACAAAACCAGCTTCAGTGTCTTATATAGTTAGATATTAAAGAATCAAATTAATTTCAGTTTTTCAGCCACTTGTTCAAGAGTATATTTCTGAGCACATTAAAAAACAGTGTGTGATAGTATCATTCAATAGTGACACTTTTTCAGCATGGTTGCCTCTTTTTGACCTTGATTTGGCCGTATCTTTTCCCTTGTTACTTGCGTTTCACCTTTCAAGATGATTTCTTTTTTCTTTTTGGTCAGTTGATTTTCTTTTTTAAAAAATTAATTAATTTCTTCATTTATTTATTTATTTTTGGCTGCGTTGGTCTTCGTTGCTGCGTGGGCGTTCTCTAGTTGCAGCAAGTGGGGGCTACTTTTCATTGTGGTGCGCAGGCTTCTCATTGCGGTGGCTTCTCTTGTTGTGGAGCACGGGCGCTAGGCACGCGGGCTCAGTAGTTGTGGCTCTCAGGCTCAGTAGTTGTGGTGCACGAGCTTAGTTGCTCTGCAGCATGTGGGATCTTCCCGGACCAGGGATCGAACCTGTGTCTCCTGCATTGGCAGGCGGATTCTTAACCACTGTGCCACCAGAGAAGTCCCCCAAGATGATTTTTGATATTGAACTCCAAAGAAATGTTAAGCATATTTTATTTGCTTGATTTTTTTCATCATATCGGTCCCATCTAAAATACGCTTTGGGGTTCAAAAAGTTCAGATAGTTATCCTACAAAATTTGCAGGAATAAAAAAAAGTTAATGCTGAATACACATGTAGTTATGCTTTTATGGCTCAAAGTCTTCTTAACACAAGATACATCAAAGTTTAAGCCCCTTGAAGCGAGAAAATCACGCAACAGCAAGGTACATATTTTAAGAAGCATTTAAGCACAGACTTTTAAAGCTGTCTTCTGAAATAAACTATCTGTTCACTAAGTGTCATTGGTTAGTGCTACCATTTTCCTCCTATAAAGTATGTAGTGAGGCAAGGCCATGGCTTTCTTCGTCAGTGATTTCAGGTTATTTCTAGATTTTGCTCATTTTGCAGTTTTAACCACTTTCAAGTTAATGCTTAAAACTTCCAGTTTTTAATCGCTGATAAATATTCTCAAATTCAAGATCATTCACTTTAAAATAAATGAAAATAATAAGCCCCAAATCACATACACATATACACAGAGAACAATTTTCTGTACTTTTGCATTATCAGGGAATTCATTAGTAAGGAATAGAATTAAGCATATTTTGTTTTGTAAACGCTGTGTAATAAAACATTGGATCAAATGCAGCTTGTAGGATCAAGTAGCTGACTGTTGTTGCTTTTGTGTGGTGTGTCAACAATTTGAGAGTACAAACTTAAGATATTTTTCTATACATTTATACTTACAAAATAATGGATGATGGCTTGTCATGTCCCCTGACCAGTCATCACATACCCTTGGCAATATCTTCACCCCTATTTGAGAAATAAGGACTCAGTATAGTATACAAAGTCCCTGCTCCTCCTTTCATAATTCATTGTTCATCCTCTGCTTTCTGGCTCCAGATTTGAGTTTTTTATCATTGTAGTAGAGGCCATGGAGGGAACAGGCTAAGAACATGGTCTGCAGAACCAAACCGCCTGCGTGAAAATCTGAGGCATGCCATTCTCATGGCCTTAGGCAAACTCCTTAACATCTCTGAGTCTTGGTTTCTTTAGCTATAAAGCGAGAATGATAATTATATACTACCTCATGGGGTTACTGTGAGGATAAAATGAGTTAGTACATACTAAGTGCTCAGAACAGTGCCTTCTTAAAAACACTATGTGAGGGTCAGCTATTAATTCCCCTAGTGATCTAAATGCTATTTCTCCTCCAAACCATTGTCCTTGGCTGTGACTCTTCTGGGATACTTGTGCTGTGCTAGACCTCAGAGAAAGCCTTCTCACACCCTGCCTACCAGACCAACTGGACCAGTATCCCCTGTGTTTTCCCCATCACTCTGAATTGTAATTGTCAGTTGATTCATTTGTCTCCCTAGCAGAGTAAGGGCAATGCAATATGGAACCCTCACCTCTCCAGGGTGTATGTAGTCCAGACACCTGAATATTCTACGAATTCATGAAATGATAGTTGAGTTAATGCATCTTAGAAACAGCAAAGGAAGCCACAGAAGAAAATGGGATTCCTTTTAGATAACACTGGATGAAAGATGGGTTTTCAAGGTTACCATTTTGGGGGTAGACAATGGGGCAAACGATAGGTCCTTTGGAAGATTCATTTTCTCTTCCTTGAGTTACAGGCCTTGGCCACACGAAACTCACCCACATCCATCCAGTGTCTCTCAGAGGATGGCTCACACTTGCCTCTTTCTAGGACCCTAGTTGTCTTTCCTGGGGTTAGGTGACACGTTGCACCTCCTCGGGACAGTGCCATGTTCCCTGAGGTCAGATTGTACTTAACTAATGGAGGGGTTGTAAGCTTCTGGTTCCTTAGGGCTAAGGAGGTGCTATCGGTATTTTGGACCTCCAAGTAGAAAGGAAGGGGCCTCTGAGAGCCAAATGAATTAGATTGTAGCTCACCTGGGATTATAAGCAGCATGCAGCTGTGTAAGGCCCCTCCCAAGAAGCTTGACTTGGAAGGGGTTGGATTTGAGGCACTGCTGGGCAAGAGTGACCTCTGCTCTAACTAAATATGTGACACGGTAGCAAGCACCCTGCCCCCTAAGGCGCTGCCCCTCTCGAGCCCTAGGGCTCACATGAGCGGGTATTTCTGAGCAGCTCATCCTCAGCTGATGGGCCTGGGAAGAGGGAGCTCGGAGCTTCCCCTGAGAAGAGATGGGCCCACGTGTTGGCGCCTCCAGGATCTGGAGGTCTGCTCTGAGCTTCCCACACACAAAGGAGGCTTGAAGGGCCATTCCATGCCTGATAGTTCCTCTTTCCACTTCTTTAAAGTCGAGAGGTCTCAACTATTATACCCAAGTCTAACTTATTTCTTGAAAAGGCAGCCAATGATCAGTCAGGGGATTAGATTAAAGCCTACGTGTTTGCGGCCAAGTTTTATGCTGATTTCATCAGGGACTTGCTGTCTACAGGTTTCTCTTTCTACCTGTGGGAACCTGGGCGAAGGCAGAAATGCTGGTGGGGGTGTGATTGGTAGGATAATGTCCTTCTGTCCACTAGGCTCACTTTCTAGTCTAACCATCACCCCGAACCCCTTTTCTTTCACGTAACCTGCATTTGCAAGGGAAGAGGGGCGGGGGGAACTGCTGTGAGAGGAGAGTGCTTGGAGAGTGGGGACCTGCTGGTGGGCATCCCATTAGCCCAAGCCTGCCCTCAGAGTACACTGTGAAGAGCTCCCCTGTTCTCCCTCCCAGGAAGGTCTCTGCTCTCCTGAGACTGGGGGATATTTGGGAGCATCTCCTTGGCTCCCTCTTTGGAAGGGGTGACCAACACTGGATTTCCTCCCCCTCTCCAAGTAGATGGGAGAGAGGATGGCTGTCTCGGGAATGAGCTAGCAGCTTTTGCAAGTTTTATGAGATTACATGAGAGCTCTTGCTCTGAGTAGCAGAAGCCTTGAGTTACCAAGCTACTTTGCTTTCAGCATCTCTATATCAGGTGTCCTGGGAGCCAGATGTCGGAGCTGAATAGACCGAAAGGTTCCACAAAACAACTGACTACTGTCCCTGGGTAACACAACCCCTATCACTGTAAAGAAGACCTCTTGAAAGTTACACTTGATGTTTTAACAGGTCAGGCTTGATTGTCTACCTGCTCTAATCCAGATGTTTCAGACTCTGCGAGTCCATTCACAAAAAAATCAGGGCCTCGCTCAAAGCTAACACATAAAAAGAAATCAGAAAATACTGGAGAACTGAGCTGAATTTGGGCATTTGAATACAAAAAGAAACAAGAATGACTTAAGAGTCTTTGCAATATTCCAGGAGGTATCTGCACACACACATCTGTTCCAGGCCTAGGTCGGAGTATGCACTGATTGAACTTTTGTACTTTTAACCTGCCTTGGAACTGGGCTGAGTCAGGGGACCCTGATTTATGTCCCAACACTGCTGTGTAACTAAATAATTCACTTACCCACTCTGAGCCACACAGAGTTATCGTGAGACTCAAATGGGATCATGTATGTGAAATCCCTTTGTAAGTGGTAAACAACTATAAAAGCAAAACGCTAGGACTGTTATTATTAAAGTAATTAATGGGCAGCATCTGCATGAAGAAATTTTTATTAGAAACTGGAGGTAGAAAAACAGTCTAGAGAGAGGAAGTATTTCATATTTGGACATCACGTGCATATAGATTATACATACATAGAAACAGTGGCAGTGGATGAGATATCCAGGGATCTGTGTGCAGAGTGAGAAGAGACGATAGCCCAGAAGAGATGCCTGAGAAAAACTAAAATTTAATGATGAGTCGGGGAACAGAGTCCATAGGAGACATAGAAGAAGCATCCAAGGAGGTACCAGGATGAGTGAGGGCTTACAGAAACCATGGGAGGGAGCTTCTCAAAAAGGGAGTGATCAACAGGGTCAAATGCTTTCAAGAGGCCAAGTGAGGTAAGAACTGCAGGATGCCCTTGGCAGCTGCAGCAGGAAGATCATCAGTGACTTGGACCAGCAGTGTCAGGGTAGTGGGAGGGGTGGGGAAGCCAAACATCAGTGGGATGGATGGAAAGGGAGTGGGTTCAAGAAGGAGGAACAGTGAATTCAGCCAAGAAGTGTGGCTGTGAAAGGGGAGGAGGAGACAGTACAACTCTGGATGGGGGTTGAATGAATATTTAATTTTGTAAAAATGGGGGATATATGAACTTATTTAAGGTCTGAAGGAGCTGGAAGAGAAGGAGGGATGTGAAGACGCCTGGGAGAGGGCGTAATGGTGGAACAAGGCCCTGAAGGGCAGAAGGGAGGAACTGTAGATCCCGGTGGAATACCTCAATTTAACAGAAAGGAAGGAACAAATGGGGGACACGTAGGCTGGTAAGTCTGCTGGGCTGCTGTGGGCACTAGGGAGTTTCTGCTTTTTTCTTTCTGTATAAATGAGAAGCAAGGACATCCCTTAAGAGTAACGGAGGTGATGGCTCAGGCAAGTAGAGATGATTTGGTTTTGTTTTCTGGTTGTTTATTTTTTCAGCTTCAATATGTTTTATTTATTTTCTATTGAAGTATAGTTGATTTACAATGCTGTGTTAGTTTCAGGTGTACAGCACAGTGATTCAGTTACAAACACACACACACATATATATTCTTTTACAGATTCTTTTCCCTTATAGATTATTATAAAATATTGAGTGGAGTTTCCTGTGCTATACAATAGGACTTTGTTGGTTATCCATTTTATATATAGTAGTGTATATCTGTTAATCCCAAACTCCTAATTTATCCTTCTTCCCCTTTCCCCTTTGGTAACCATAAGTTTTCTATGTCTGTGGGTCTATTTCTGTTTTGTAAATAAGTTTATTTTTTTCGATTCCTCATATAAGCAATATCACATGATATTTTCTTTCTCTGACTTCACTTAGTATGATAACCTCTAGCTCCACCCATGTTGCTGCAAATGGCATTATTTCATTCTTTTTTATGGCTGAGTAATATTTCATCGTATATGTGTACCACATCTTCTTTATTCGTTCCTCTGTTGATAGACATTTAGGTTGCTTCCATGTCTTGGCTATCGTAAATAGTGCTGTGATGAACATTGGGGTGCATGTATCTTTTGGAATTAGGGTTCTCTCTGAATATATATGCCCAGGAATGGGACTGTTGGATCATATGTAGTTCTATTTTTAGTTTTTTTAAGAAAACTTCATACTGTTTTCCATAATGGCTGCACCAATTTACATTCCCACCAACAGTGTAGGAGGGTTCCTTTTTCTCCACACCCTCTCCAGCCTTTATTGTTTGTAGACTTTTTGATGATGGCCATTTGGACTGGTGTGAGTGACAGCTCACTGTAGTTGTGATTTGCATTTCTCTAATAATTAGCGCTGTTGAGAATTTTTTCATGTGCCTGTTGGCCATTTGTATGCCTTCTTTGCAGAAATGTCTATTTAGATCTTCTGATTTGGCTTTGTTTTTGAAAGTGCCCACTTCCATCCCATTGCCCAGTTTCTACATCCTTTACTTCACTCTTTAACTCGTGTATTCATTCACTCGTCCATTCATTCAACAATTGTGAATGAATAGCTACGTGGCAGGCCGTGGGAAATGGGATGGAAGTATCAAAGTAAAAACCATGCTGAGCATGGTAGACACAGGGTGACTGCCTGTGGCTGCAGAGGAAAGTCAACCTCACTTGACCTGTAATAGAACAGGCCCAGGTACCTTGGCCCCTGGAATCTTTACATTAACAAACTGAGCCAGAGAGCTACATCCTAATTAATCTGATTATTGGACATAAACACATTTCATGATCCATGGGGTAACAATCTTCCTTTCTCCACCCCTACAGAACCTAAATCTCTCTTCAAGCATGTGGTTCTATTTGAGTTTCTGGCACAATTCCCTATGATCCCCCTGCCTCCTTTAGAACGGACAGCTAATTATTCCCCAATATCTACGTCCCCTTCCTCCATGGTAAGGGAATTTAACTAGGTCCATGGCTACCCAGCTAAAGGACACTTTCCGCAGTCCCTTTCATGAGTAGGTAGGGCTACCTGACGAAGTTCTGACCAGAATATGAGGGAAAGGATGCAGGTCATTTCCAGGTTGGTCCTTAAAGGGAAGGGGCATGCCCTATTTTTCCCATTTTCCCTTCTGCTGGCTGGAATGAGGACAAAGTGCTTGTTGGCTAATTTGGACGCCGCACAGCAGGGAGCATGGAGCAATACCACAGAGAGAACCTGGCCTCCTTGTTAAGTTCTACATTCACGACCCAGGACTTTAGCAACAGCTGAACCCCCATGTGGGGTCAGCAGGGGCCTTAGCAGAGGAGAGCTAGAGGAGGACAGGGGTCCATGATGCAGTTCCATTCGGGACAGTGGTGCTCGTGAATCCATGAAGCTGCAGGTTAGGAGTTTCAGCGGGAAGAGCTAGGTGTCTTCACACACACAGTCTCATTCAGCCCTCACCCCAGCCTTATGGAATACATATTATCACCTTCGTTTTATAGACTGTAAAACTCAGAGGGGAAAACGGGGGTGACCAAACGTCCAGCTCTTGAGCCACATGCTGGGGTAGGCATGTCTGCAGTGTTGGCCTCTGTTCCTTCCCGCTCACCATGAGGCTTCTTCTTGCTCCTGTGAGGGCCCCAGGCTACCAGGAGCTCAGACACTTTCATCAGCCCTGTGGCTTAGCAGGAGTGAGAACTCCGTCTTCCCGTCCAGACCGCAACATCCTGTGTCCATGTGTCCATCACGCACTGATGCCTTTGAGCCCCTCCCTGTACAAGTGTTGATAGGGCCAAGGTGGGTAGGGGCACAAAGAAAAACTCCCCCAGGCCAAGAACTCTTTACAATGGAGCCAGGTGCTATAAATTTCTCTAAATGCACGGCCCTTCCCCACACACGCACATCTGGAAGGCCATATACCTCCCTCTCCAACCCCCTCCGCAATGATGACTTCCTGGAGAATTTTAATGACTTGCCATTATAAATAATACACTCTACCCTTTCTTGTAAAAAAAAAAAAAAAATGCAGAGGTTTCTACAAAACCAGCAAATTACTCCAAATCATAATTTCATTGAAAGCACTGGGAAAAACAAACAAAAAAAAACCCCTTCATACCCTGAGGTAGGAAAGGTTTGGGAGATTTATGTCTTTCCTTGAACACACAGATTTATAACAGTGGATAATGTACATTCATTTCATCCATATTTATACCTGAATTGATGCGGAGTCTGGTATCCATTACTTTAATCTATGTAACTTGATCATCAGAAATCTGAACCATAATTTTAACACGTATTACAAAGAGTTTCTTTTGGGCTTAAAGGAAAATGACGGCAGAGAAGAAAAGCCATTAAGAGCCAGCTGCAGTCACTTACTTGTGCTGCGCTTCCTTCTGCAGTAGCGTGGGTCCCCTGCCCCATTTCCCATCCCTTACCTTCCTGGACACACATTCACTCCCGTGTTGAGTCCTCAGCACTCACTGTACCATGACTGGAGCGGGGAGAGAGAAGCATGTGCAGGGCGATTCCGGGGAAATTCATATAAATAAATCTCTGATGTCACGGCCAACCCAGAGCTCACACGGAGGCAGTGGTAATGGGCTGGTAGTAGCCTCTAGTCACTTAGGAGAAGTGAAAAAATGCAGGGTCTGATCAAAGCTTCCCTCTGACAGACAGTGGAAATTAAACCCAGATACCGGTGCTCAAACAGCATTGCTGGCACTCAGCACACAGTTCCTGTCCAACTTCTGAGCACCAAACATTGGCCTGGCTTAAATACCAAATGCCTGTCCCTGGACTATAGCCAAGTAGTGGATTTTTGAGAGATCTGGGCCCCACGATTATATTGGGCAGAAGAGGAGGAAAACAAGAGTCTGGGACCTCACTGTGTCAGAGGACTCTCACAAGTCACCATCCCTGCGATTTCTAAAAGTCAGAGAGGCATCATCTTTCTGCCTGTTTTGTTCACTGGTGTGATCAGGGCCGGCACTTAGTAGGTGCTTGATAAATATTTGTTGAATGAAAGCCCTTCATTACAGACCGTTCAGAGCTATAAATTGCAAGTCTGAGTAGATATTGTACAACAGCAAAGGACGAAACCTAGGGGATTTTATGAAATTAGTCTTAGGAATGTGGTTAGAAGGAAGTAATAAGCAATTAAATCTTTTATTTTCCATTCTTGTATCTTCTAAATGCTCTTCCATTTTTCATTATGTGTATGTCTTAATAATGTTTCATATTTTAGAAATACTTCAAGATTTTAAAGCATGATGTCATTCAGTATTCATAGCAATCCTGTCACATAATTATAACTAATACCATTCCCATTTCACAGATGAGGGAGTTGAGAAGCAGAGTTTCCATAACCTGCCTTGTACTACCGGCTAGGAGCAGGAGGCACTAGGCTGTGAGCATTGCCATCTTTTTTTTTTGCAGTATGCGGGCCTCTCACTGCTGTGGCCTCTCCCGTTGCGGAGCACAGGCTCCGGACGCGCAGGCTCAGCGGCCATGGCTCACGGGCCCAGCCGCTCCGCGGCATGTGGGATCTTCCCGGACGGGGGCACGAACCCGTGTCCCCTGCATCGGCAGGCGGACTCTCAACCACTGCGCCACCAGGGAAGCCTTGCATTGCCATCCTTTGATTCCTGGCCCCATGTTCTTTCTTAGACTCTACACCACGGTAGAGTGGCATAAAGAGGGCATATTAGGAGTGGCTGGAGGCAGCTGATCTGGCCCCAGTTAGGACCCAGGAAGAGGCTGCCAACCCACAAATCACTAGAGCTGCTAAGTGCATTTCTCTAGAGCCTGTTGAGCATGGCTTTCGATTTGACTGTGCCTCAAGGGAACAAATTCCAGCTGTCTGATCCTTGAAGTCAGATAGGACAATAGTTTGGCTTCATGTTTCACTGGTGAAACGGATTTTTTAAAAAGGAAACCTATTCTTTCAAAAGGGGATTAATAGAGCTTTTGTTTTATTGGTTTTGTTTTATGTAAGAGTGTCTATATATATGTATATATGCATATGTACAAACATATATACATATAACATATATAAAATTATATGTAATTATAATAAGTCTTTAAAAATTATAACCAAAATAAATAATTATTGCCTTTTAGGAGGAGGAGACTTCCAAGTGTAATCTGTCCTCTAGACAACTGGGCTTCTTGAGAGAGCCCCATGAAACAGGGGAGGATGCCAAGTTTTCACATTCCACTTTGCAGGCACTGTTAGAAGCAAACAGTGAAAGTTCATTAACTGTCAGACCTGCATTATCCAGATCATCACTCCTGTTTGTAGAAAAGGACACCTAGTGTCAGAGAGGTTGTGTCTTGGCTGAGGTTCCACATACAGTGAGTGAATACATTTGGGATTTGAGTCTAGGTGTCAGTAACTTCACAGCCCATGCCCTATCCAATCCATGTTCACCATTAACGCATTTCTACCAGTTGCAAGAGTCTGAATCCTGAACAACTTAAAGAAAATTTCTTTAGCTACTACCCTTAGATAGCTTCTTCAAAAAGTTTTTTCTCCCCAGCCAAACCTGAGCTTTTCCCTCCCTTGAATCCCAAATTATTACTTGATTTCAAATTCTTGGAAAACTTTCATACTCATTGTACTTGACTGGGGCACTCATCCTGGGAGATTGACACAGCAGATACTTCTCTCACTCCATCGCCCCTAAGCAGATGAACTGACATTAAGAAAGACCGGCAAACTAGCCAAGAGTGAACCATGAGCCCGAGCTCACCAGGCAAACTAGCCAAGAGTGAACCATGAGCCCGAGCTCACCAGGCAAACTAGCCAAGAGTGAACCATGAGCCCGAGCTCACCAGGCAAACTAGCCAAGAGTGAACCATGAGCCCGAGCTCACCAGGCACTAGCTCTGTGGTCCCAACTCCGGCCTCAGGGCCCTGGTTTCAGCAGCCATATTGTTTTCCACTTACTGCAATCAAAAGGAGGACAGAATGTGTGACGTTTCTTTTCATTTTTTTTTATGTGACTCTTACGGGCAAATGAAACAGCCAGGCTTTACTGTGTGTTTGCTGTGTGCCCAGAACTGAGCTGGGGAGTCAGATGACAGAGAACCATGAGCCGTACAGCCCCTGCCCTCAAGGGATGAACAAGGGGATGAACATTGGAGCTGGGAGGTGTGGCTGAAAACACCTGCGTTATCTGGGCACGGGCTGGCCCATTGCACTCTTAAGTGTCTGTGAAGCCGACCAGGTTTCCTAAGTCTCCACATCTCCTGAGGCTTGGCTCAGAGCGTGGTGTTCAGCAGGCCAGAGCCCCTGCACACAGCTGTACCCACCTCTGCCACACCTGCCGGGCAGGTGCGAAACGATGGACCTCTGGCCCAGCCGCAGCCCTGAGTGTCTTCGCTGACCCCCTGCCTAGCCACTCACTGTCCTCTGTTCCCAACCCCACTGCATTTCCACTTCATTCTTCCATTCCATTCTTTAGATTTGGACTTGACCTGTACTACTATAAACTTTTCATTTATAAAGTCATGACTGCAGGCCAGGCATTGTGCGAGATACTTTCTATTTGCTGCCTCTAATCCCCACAGCAACTATGGGAAGGAGGAGACTTGGGGTCCCTATTTTATAAACATGGCAATGGAGGCTGGAACAAGGTTAAGGAAATGGCCTGAGGTCACAGCAGGCACCCTGAGCCTGAGAGCTTAATTGGTGAGGACCGATTAAGTGTTTTAATATCATGAAAAAGACTTTTACAAAACAATCTTGCTTTTCTCAAGATGTCAGTGATCTGACATACATTTAAGTATGGCTCCCACATTAGAAGGCATACTTTGAGGCACACAGGCCCAGAAACATACAAAATAGGAAAATAAACACATTTAAAATTTTTAAAATTGAAATACAGTTGACTTACAATGTTGTGCTAGTTTCAGATATACAGCCAAGTGATTCAATTATATATCTATACATATATACATGTTAGATTCTTTTCTGCTATAGGTTATTATAAGATATTGAGTAGAGTTCCCTGTGCCATACAGGAGGTCCTCGTTGGTTTTCTATTTTGTATATAGTAGTGTGTATATTTTAATCCCAAACTCCTAATTTATCCTTCTTCCCCTTTCCCCTTTGGTAACCTTAAGTTTGTTTTCTGTCTGTGAGTCTATTTCTGTTTTGTAAATAAGTTCATTTGTATCATTTTTCTTAGATTTTTTCTTAGATTCCACATACAAGCCATAATATATGACATTTGTCGTTCTCCATCTGACTTGCTTCATTTAATACGATAATCTCTAGGTCCATTCATGTTGCTGCAAATGGAATTAATTCATTCTTTTTTATGGCTGAGTAGTATTTCATTGTAAACACATTTTTTGATGTTGCCACAGAAGGATTGTAAAAAATATCTTCAGTAGCTCTCAACTACTCATGCTAAAATAACTTTCATTACATGCATTTATTCTCTGCTAGACGCTTTTACATGTAAAACCTCACAAATAACTTCCCATTTCACGGAAGGGCTGTTTGTGTGTGCATACATATACATACACGTATACATTTTTATTTTATAGACACAAATATATGTGTACATGTGCACTTAATATGTGGGTGAAATCAACTGAACTCAATCTTGAAATGATAGAAGTGGAATTTGAACCCAGCTCTCTTGACTCCAAACACTGTTGGGGGTTCTATCCACTAAATCATTGCTTCTCAACTTTGCTTGTGCATTGAAATCACCAGGGAGTTTATAAAATTCTGATTTTGGGGTCCCACTCCCAGAGATTCTGACATGACTCCTCTGGGGCATGGCCCCAGCATGAGGACTTTTAAAAGCTCCCCAGCTGATTTTAATGCACTCTAAAGCTAAGAACCACAGCTCAAGCCAGAACTCCACTTATCAGTTTCTTACTGCTGTGTGACAAATGAGCACAACCTGTGGCTCCAAACAAGGCACATTGTTCCATTAGCATCTGTAGTTCAGAGTTCCAACCTGGGTCGCACTGGGCTACAATCAAGGTGTGGGCTGGGCTTTGATCCTCTCTGGAGCCTCTAGGGGAGATCTGTTTCTTGCCCTTTGCAGCTTCTAGAGGCTGCCCACATTCCTTGTCTAGAGGACCTGTTCCTCCATCTTCAAAACCAGCAACAGCTGGTCAAGTCCTCACATACTATTACTCTGACATTTCCTGCCTCCTTTTCCTCATTTAAGGACCCCTGTGATTATACTGGGCCCACCCAGTTTATCCAGAATAATCTCCCTATTTGCAAGGCAGATGATTAGCAACCTTAAGTCCATCTGCTATCTAATTCTGCTTTGCCACGTAAGATAACATAGTCACAGGGTCAGGGGATTCGAAGTTGGATCTCTTTCGGGGCCATAATTCTGCCTACTACCATCGACTAGCAGTTTTACAAAAAAAAAAATCAAGGTTTCCCTGCTAATGCATCTGCTCACAGAGGGGAAAGCCAGTGTGCGGTGTGTTCTTTTACAGAACAGTCAAGTCAGAGCTGCTGGGTATCTGAAAACATTTCCCTTCTGTTCCCCTCGCTCCTCTTTCCCACTGGTAAGAAGAGCAGTGAGAGCCTGTCATTCTCTGGGCTTCCCACAGCTGCTTTCACACCACTTGAAAACAGAGCCTAGGTGACCAGCGTTCCCAATCCATCCTGGGACGAGGCAATATGTGAGCTGCCATATGCTCCGTTGGGTTCCGGCTGATGCTGAGCAGGTGTATGGCATTCGGGCCAAGCATGTGGAGGGTGGTAGATTCACAGAGGGGAGGTACCGTTTTCAATTTCCCGGAGGAAGACCTAGGAAATAACAGAGCGCTGGGTGTATTTGCCTCTCTCCTGCTTCCCACTCATTTCCTAAGACATACAAGATGGTTCCGGTTTTCATTCTCAAAATCCAAGGAAACACTTTGAACATGACACTTGTGCTGATTTAAAAATTATTCTCCAACATTCAGAATCCATCAATTATCAAGATGCAGAAAACCTCCAAATATTTATAATGACAGCACTATCATTACGTTATTATGACAAGAAGGGGAGGAGAACAGTTTAACCTTAGTCAAGGTGTGTGTGTTTTCTGTGCGTCAATTTTGTATTCCAATAACAAGTTTGCCATATACAGTCGTGTCTCAATAACAATTATTTTTTCACAGAGACCACAGCGTTTATATACCTGAGCAACTTTATCCCTAAATACATTTACATCTACAAACACCTTTTTGACTTAAATGTATCATTTCTGATGGTGTGTGAGGGGAAGAGAAGAAAAGCCAAAGTTAAATGAATGGGACTCCACGAACAACACAAGTCGAGTTCGCTGATGTTGGCTCTGAAGAATTCATCTTAATCAATGAGATTGCTTCTGTTCCCATAAAAATGAGTGATTGGGACACATAAAATACGCTATCAACTTCTGCCCAAAACTAAGCAGTTTAGATCATTTATTTCCATAAAATGAGACTGCATCGTATGTCAAGCTGGTGCATTTTCTGTGTGACTGACTTGAGAGTCTGAGTTGACAATTTAAGTTCTAATTATTTGCACCCTCCTCAGTCTGCTATTACAGGAGGCCACAGGACTCTCCCAGAGGAGTGCCGGAAAGGACGTTATGTGGGCTGACGGGAAGCAGCTGAGAAAGATCCACAGGGCTTTTTAATGCAGATGATGTACGGCTGCGGAGAGGAGCCGAAGGGGATCGAAGAACCCTGATTGGAAGGTTCAAGTGTGTTCCATCTGTTACTCCCCTAGCCTTTTCATTAATGCTGTGTAAAGGCAAGCAGAGTCCCAGCTGGTGAAAAGGTATCTGTTTGACAGGCCCACGGCCTGAATCTCCTCTCCCCTGGCAGGGTCAGATGCTCGTAGGGGCCTTGCAACTGTCCACCTTCAATTTCAGGTCAAGACGCAGCTCAGCTCTTTGGTGTGGTCAGAGAATAAGCATGACCTTGGTCAATTGGGTGGGCTTGGGTTTGCATCACAGCACTCCCACGTCCTCACTGTGGGTCCATCAGAACATTAGTTAAACTAAAGGTTAGAGTCCTCATCTAAAATAAAATGGAAACTTAAGCATGTAAATTCCAGGGCTCTACTGAGATGTATCTGTGAGACTCCAGTAAATATGAAGTTTCCTTCTTTTTCCACATTATCTACACTGTATGTGGATGAAGAAAAGAAAATGATAAAGAGGCAGCTGGTTTTATATTTTGGATGATTTACAAAAATGGAATATACATGCAAAAAAGACCTCAACTAGCATTTTCAAATGTATTGGGCTTTTTTTTTTTTTCCCCAGCCTATCTTTCTTAATGGTTTAGAGAGCACAGATCTGGAGCCAGACTGCCTGGATTGGAATTCCAATGCTACTACTTACTACCTTTGCAACCTTGGGCAGGTAATTTAACCTCTCTGTGCCTCGGTTTCATGATCTACGTTATGGAGGTAATAGTAATTCATAGGGTTGTTATGAGGATCCAATGAATTAATACTTAGAATTACTAGAACACTAGAATAGTGCTTGCCACTTAATGTTTGTTGCTGTTAGTATTTTCAAAAATATGTCAGTATTATCATTACCTTCCCTTCCCTTGCCTAGCTCTACACTTAGGCAGCCCATTCATTCCCATTAGGAAGGGGTTGTTTCAGAAAGGAGATAAGAGTCTCATTTTGGCCTTTGAATTTCAAATGCCTAGCTCTCAGGGAAATAGAAATGACAGAGCAGATTAAAAAATACAAACAAGGCTTCCTGCTTCTGAGACTAGAATGGTGTTCTTGAGATGGGAAAGAGAAGAAAGTGAAGGGAAAGGTAGGTGCGGTCGACATTAGTAGGTGCCTGGAAGACATCCTGCCCACTGACTTCACTGACCATGTGTGGGACTGAGGGCCAGTGGTGCAAGGAATGATCCGAAACCCCAGAAAATCCATGGAATGCAAGAGCACAGGAGATGCGTGCTTCCTTTCAGGGTAGAGTCCCTGGGAGAGGCAAGACCCCAAAGAAGGAGTAGCTGTGTATCCAGGCAGACAGGGCCGGGAGAACCTCACAAAAATTCTCTATACACATCCTGGTGTAGTCACAATGATTCCTTTGCATCTGAGAGGGAGACCAAATTATCAACTAGAAAAAGCCAGGCCTGAAGGAGCTTTGAGGATTGGAAAAGGGATGATTCCCGGTGATCTGCATGTACTGAAGATCAAAGATCAGATGGCATGATAGACGTTTCCACAGATGTCAGCATGGACAAATGACACTGAGGACCAGATGCCCCTTAATCCCAGACCATAGCAATATGGTAAGTCACCTGAATTTGGATGCACCCCAGGGGAAAATAGGGGGTAATCCTCAATTAACTGAAATTAAATTTCCATATATTTTCACTCTTTGGATCCTTAAATAGAACCTACATTGAGTTTCAGGGAAATTTTTGAAGAAGTTCTTTCTCTTACATACTGGAGTTTCTAGACCAAGATTCATACCCATTACATGTAAAAGGATTTGTGGAAGAACAGTTTTAAACTGATGACTGGATGAGCTCTTTGTTTTTAATTTAAAACAATTTTCTTAAATATATAAATCTCTGAACCCTTCACATGTGGAATTTGGCAATCCCATCTATAGAAACACATTTTTAAAACCTTATTGGTAACAGTCCAAATATATATGTAAACAGAAATATAATGAAATCTACCCCCCACATACCCATTTCCCATCTTCAACAAATAACAATTAAGAGTAACTTCTGGGAGAGCCAACTTCAGAACACTGGTCCACAAGAGACCTCCCAGCTCCACATAATATCAAACGGTGAATATCTCTCAGAGATCTCCATCTCAACACCAGCACCCAGCTTCACTCAACGACCAGCAAGCTACAGTGCTGGACACCCTATGCCAAACAAATAGTAAGACAGGAACACAACCCCACCCATTAGCAGAGAGGCTGCCTAAAATCATAGTAAGTCCACAGACACCCCAAAATACACCACCAGACGTGGAAGTGCCCACCAGAAAGACAAGATCCAGCCTCATCCACCAGAAAACAGTGGAGCTGGAGGAATCAGGCTCCCTGACTTCAGACTATACTACAAAGCTAAAACAATCAAGAGAGTATGGTACTGGCACAAAAACAGAAATATTGATCAATGGAACAGGATAGAAAGCAGAGACAGAAACCCACACACATATGGACACTTTATCTTTGATAAAGTAGTCAGGAATGTACAGTGGAGAAATGACACCATCTTCAATAAGTGGTGCTGGGAAAACTGGACAGGTACATGTAAAAGTATGAGATTAGAACACTCCCTAACACCAAACCCAAAAATAAACTCAAAATGGATTAAATGTAAGCCCAGAAACTATCGTGACATAAATCACAGCAAGATCCTTTTTGACCCACCACATAGAGAAATGGAAATAAAAACAAAAATAAACAAAGAGGACCTAATGAAACTTAAAAGCTTTTGCACAGCAAACGAAACCATAAACAAGACCAAAAGACAACCCTCAGAATGGGAGAAAATATTTTCAAATGAAGGAACTGACAAAGGATTAATCTCCAAAATTTACAAGCAGCTCATGCAGCTCAATAACAAAAAAACAAACAACCCAATCCAAAAATGGGCAGAAGACCTAAACAGACATTTCTCTAAAGAAGATATACAGATTGCCAACAAACACATGAAAGAATGCTCAACATCATTAATCATTAAAGAAATGCAAATCAAAACTACAATGAGACATTATCTCACACTGGTTAGAATGGCCATCATCTAAAAATCTAGAAACAATAAATGCTGGAGAGGGTGTGGAGAAAAGGGAACACTCTTGCAGTGCTGGTGGGAATGTGAATTGGTACAGCCACTATGGAGAACAGTATGGAGGTTCCTTGAAAAACTACAAATAGAACTACCATATGACCCAGCAATCCCACTACTGGGCATATACCCTGAGAAAACCATAATTCAAAAAGAGTCATGTACCAAAATGTTCATTGCAGCTCTATTTACAATAGCCAGGCGATGGAAACTACATAAGAGTCCATCATCAGATGAATGGATAAAGAAGATGTGGTGCATATATACAATGGAATATTACTCAGCCATAAAAAGAAACGAAATTGAGTGATTTGTAGTGAGGTGGATGGACCTAGAGTCTGTCATACGGATTGAAGTAAGTCGGAAAGAGAAAGACAAATACTGTATGTTAACATACATATATGGAATATAAGGAAAAAAATATCATGAAGAACCTAGGGGCAAGACGGGAATAAAGACACAGACCTACTAGAGAATGGACTTGAGGATATGGGGAGGGGGAAGGGTTAGCTGTGAGAAAGTGAGAGAGTGGCATGGACATATATACACTATCAAGCGTAAAATAGATAACTGGTGGGAAGCAACTGCATAGTACATGGAGATCAGCTCGGTGCTTTGTGACCACCTGGATGGGTGGGATAGGGATGGTGGGAGGGAGGAAGACACAAGAGAGAAGAGATATGGGAACATATGTATATGTATAACTGATTCACTTAGTTATAAAGCAGAAACTAACACACCATTGTAAAGCAATTATACTCCAATAAAGATGTAAAAAAAAAAAAAAAGAGTAACTTCTGTTCTGTGAACCCTCCCACATAACTCCAACCCCCAAACCCCTTTAGTATTTTGAACCAAATCACAGACATCTCATTTCTTTAGTTAAGTATCCCTAAAAGTAAGAATTCTTTTGAAGAACATAACTATAATATCATTAATCTACTTAAATATTTGTAGTAATTTCTTAATATCAAAAATCCAGTGTCAGATATTCCTAATTATCTCATAAATTTGTTTTTAAAGGTTGCTTTTGTTTTTTGAATCAAGATTCAAACAATATTCACACATCACATTTTTATGGATTTCTCAGATCTTTTTTAAAGTATAGCTTCTCCTCCCTCTTTTGCTTTCCTTACAATTTATTTGTGAAGAAATCGAGTTATTAGCGATGTTTTGTAGTATTTGTCACATTCTGGATTTTGTTGATTAGCAACTCTATGGTAATATTTAACATGTTCTTCTACCACTGTATTTCCCATAAACTGATAGTTATATCCAGAGCTTGATATGACTTATGTCAATGGTTTGGCAAAAAAATACTTCCTAGAATGTATTTCATAATTCCAACAGGAGGCACATGGTGTCCGCTTTTCTCTCTTTGTGTGATGTTAGTAGCCATTGATTATAGTTACCTAGATCCACTATTTTATTCGAGGTTTGCAAAATGGTAATCTAATTCTCTGTTATTTATTAGCTGGGATACTTTTATAAAAATAAACCTCAGGTATTTGGTTATCCTGAGGTTGTATAGGAAAAGCAGGTATGACACTTGATTCTTTCTCTAATTACCAGCTTTCAGAAAAATATTGAGAATTCGTTCTTTAGCATACTTCGTTTGTCACTGACTTTCCCCCCCTTTTTTTAAAATTGAAGTATAGTTGGTTTTAAATATTATATTAGTTTTAGGTGTACAACATACTGGTTCAATGCTTTTATAGATTATACTCCATTTAAAGTTATTACAAAATAATCGCTATATTTCCCTGTGCTGTACAATATATCCTTGTTGTTTATCTATTTTATACACAGTAGTTTTACCTCTTAATCCCATACTCCCCCTTCCTTCTCCCTACTGGCAACCACTAGTTTGTTCCTGTATTTGTGAGTCTGTTTCTATTTTGTTATATACATTTGTTTTTATTTTTTAGATTCCATGTATAAGTGATAACAGAGTATTTGTCTTTCTCTGTCTGACTTATTTCACTAAGCGTAATGCTCTCTAGGTCCATCCATGTTGTTGCAAATGGCAGTGCTTCATTCTTTTTTATGGCTGAGTAATATTCCAGTGTGTGTGTGTGTGTGTGTGTGTGTGTATAAATATATATATCTCACATCTTCTTTACCCATTTATCTGTTGATGGACACTTAGGTTGCTTCCATATCTTGGCTATTATAAATAATGCTGCTATGAACATTGGGATGCCTGTAACTTTTCGAATTAGTGTTTTCATTTTCTTCTGATATATACCCAGGAGTAGAATTGCTGAATCATATGGTAGTTCTATTTTTAGTCTTTTGAGGAAACTTCATACTGTTTTCCATAGTGATTCCATCAGTTTACATACCCACCAACATAATATGAGGGTTACCTTTTCTCTACATTCTCATCAACATTTGTTAATTGTGGTCTTTTTGATGATTGCCACTCTTGACAGGTGTGAGGTGATATCTCATTGTGGTTTTGATTTGCCTTTCTCTGATGATTAGCAGTGTTGAGCATCTTTTCGTGTGCCTGTTGGTCATCGTATGTCTTCTTTGGAAAACTGTCTATTCAGGTCTTCTGCCCATTTTTTAATTGGGTTTTTTTTTTTTTTTTTTGGATAGTGAGTTGTAGGAGCTATTTACATATTTTGGCTATTAACCTCTTATCAGTCATATCATTTGCAGATACTTTCTTTCACTCTGTAGATTGTCTTTTTTGCCTTGTCCATCATTTCCTTCGCTTTTAAATTTAATTAGGTCCCATTTGTGTTTTTTTCTTTTTAAATGGCACATGTTATCATTGATTTTTCACATTTTTGATGTGTTTTAACCCATAAATTTCATTATCCTTTTAGATGCATAAAATTCTTCATCTTGGTCCAGTGGGAGTCTCTTTACATTGCCTCCTGAATCCTTTTGGCATGGCTCCAATAGTTTCTGATAGCTTCTTTACTTTCTGGTATAATAAAGTGTTTTAAGCTCATCTTGTACATTTTCTGTCATAGATAGAATCTGTCACTTCTCCAATCTGTCTCCTCTAGTAGGAAAAGATATTCAGATAACAATTTTGTATGCTGGTGGTGTTTCTTGGTACCAAGTCTGTTATATTATTTTTAAGTCTTTTAAGTGTACAATGCTATATGTTATAAATATGTACTGATATTTCCATTTCCAGTGATGATATAGAGGTTTTATTTAAATTCTTTGATTTTATATGTATATATATTTTAACATCTTTATTGGGGTATAATTGTTTACAATGGTGTGTTAGTTTCTGCTTTATAACAAAGTGAATCAGTTATACATATACATTCCTGTATCTCTGCCCTCTTGCATCTCCCTCCCACCCTCCCTATCCCACCCCTCCACGCAGTCAAAAAGCACCGAGCCAATATCCCTGTGCCATGTAGCTGCTTCCCACTAGCTATCTACCTTACGTTTGTTAGTGTATGTATATCCATGACTCTCTCTCGCGCTGTCACAGTTCACCCTTCTTCCTCCCCATATCCTCAAGTCCAATCTCCAGTAGGTCTGTGTCTTTATTCCTGTCTTACCCCTAGGTTCTTCATGACATTTTTTCCCCCTTAAATTCCATATATATGTGTTAGCATAAGGTATTTGTCTTTTTCTTTCTGACTTACTTCACTCTGTATGACAGACTCTAGGTCTATCCACCTCATTACAAATAGCTCAATTTCGTTTCTTTCTATGGCTGAGTAATATTCCATTGTATATATGCGCCACATCTTCTTTATCCATTCATCCGATGACAGGCACTTAGGTTGTTTCCACCTCCGGGCTATTGTAAATAGAGCTGCAATGAACATTTTGGTACATGACTCTTTTTGAATTATGGTTTTCTCAGGGTATATGCCCAGTAGTGGGATTGCTGGGTCATATGGTAATTCTACTTGTAGTTTTTTAAGGAACCTTCATACTGTTCTCCATCACAGAGTGTTCTGCCTATGTTTTCCTCTAAGAGTTTTATACTGTCTGGCCTTACATTTAGGTCTTTAATCCATTTTGAGCTTATTTTTGTGTATGTATGGTGTTAGAGAGTGATCTAATATCATACTTTTACATGTATCTGCCCAGTTTTCCCAGCACCACTTATTGAAGAGGCTGTCCTTTCTCCACTGTACATTCCAGACTCCTTTATCAAAGATAAGGTGTCCATATGCATGTGGGTTTATCTCTGGGCTTTCTATCCTGTTCCATTGATCTAGCTTTCTGTTTTTGTGCTTCCTGGTGGAGGGGACTAGTGCCTGTGTTGTGGTGGATGAGGCTGGATCTTGTCTCTGTAGTGGGCAGGTGCATGTCAGGTGGTGTGTTTTGGGGTGTCTGTGGAGTTATTATGATTTTAGGCAACCTCTCTGCAAATGGGTGGTGTGTTCCTGTTTTGCTAGTTGCTTGGCATAGGTTGTCCAGCACTGTAGCTTGCTGGTCGTTAAGTGAAGCTGGGTACTGGTGTTAAGATGGAGGTCTTTGGGAGATTTTCACCGTTTGATATTATGTGGAGCTGGGAGGTCTCTTGTTGACCAGTGTGCTGAAGTTGGCTCTCCCCCCTCAGAGGCAGAGCCCTGACTCCTGGCTGGAGCACCAGGAGCCTTTCATCCACACGGCTCAGAATAAAAGGGAGAAAAAGTAGAGAGAATTAGTAGAAGTATGAAGAAAGAAAGAAAGAAAGGAGGGAAGGAAAGAAGGTAGAAAGAAAGAAAGAAGCAAGGAAGGAAAGAAGGCAAGATGGAAGGAAGTAAAGAAAGGAGAGAGGGAGGGAGGGAGGAAGGAAGGAAGGAGGGAAGGAAGGAAAAAGGATAGAAAGAAAAATACAGTAAAATAAAAGAGTGTAATAAAGTTATTGAATTAAAAAATAATTATTTAGAAAAAAAAAAGGGACGGATAGAACCTTAGGAGAAATGTTGGAAGCAAAGCTATACAGACAAAATCTTACACAGAAGCATACACATACACCCTCACAAAATGAGGTAAAGGGGAAAAAATCATAAATCTTGCTCTCAGAGACCACCTCTTTAATTTGGGTAGATTTGTTGTCTAAAGGAGGGAAGGAAGGAAGGAAAGAAAGAAAGAAAGAAAGAAGGTAAAGTATAATAAAGTTACTAAAATTAAAATTATTAAGAAAAAAAATTTTTAAAAAAACCATGGACGGATAGAACCCTAGGACAAATGGTGGAAGCAAAGCTATACAGACAAGATCTCACACAGGAGCATACACATACACATTCACAAAAAGAGGGAAAGGGGAAGAAATCATAGATCTTGCTCTTGAAGCCCACCTCCTCAATTTGGGATGATTTGTTGTCTATTTATGTATTCCACAGATGCAGGGTACATCAAGTTGATTGTGGAGCTTTAATCCGCTGTTTCTGAGGCTGCTGGGAGAGATTTCCCTTTCTCTTCTTTGTTCTCACAGCTCACAGGGGCTCAGCTTTGGATTTGGCCCCGCCTCTGCGTGTAGGTCGCTGGAGGGCGTCTGTTTTTTGCTCAGACAGGACGGGGTTAAAGGAGCCGCTGATTCGGGGGCTCTGGCGCACTCAGGCCAGGTGGGAGGGAGGGGCACTGCATGCAGGTTGGGCCTGCGGCGGCAGAGGCCGGCGTGATGTTGCACCAGCCTGAGGCGTGCCATGCGTTCTCCCGGGGAAGTTGTCCTTGGATCCCGGGAACCTGGCAGTGGTGGGCTGCACAGGCTCCCCGGAAAAGGGGTGTGGATAGTGACCTGTGCTTGCACACAGGCCCCTTGGTGGTGGCAGCAGCAGCCTTAGCGTCTCCCGCCCGTCCCTGGGGTCTGTGCTTTTAGCTGCGGCTCGTGCCCGTCTCTGAGGTCCGCACTTTTAGCCACGGCTCGCGCCCGTCTCTGGGGTCCACACTTTTAGCTGCGGCTCGCACCCATCTCTAGGGTCTGCGTTTTTAGCTGCAGCTCGCGCCCGTCTCTGGGGTCCGCACTTTTAGCCGTGGCTTGCGCCCGTCTCTGGGGTCCGCACTTTTAGCCACGGCTCGCATCCGTCTCTGGAGTTCCTTTAAGCAGTGCTCTTAAACCCCTCTCCTCGCGCACCAGGAAACAAAGAGGGAAGAAAAAGTCTCTTGCCTCTTCGGCAGCTCCAGACTTTTCCCCGGACTTCCTCCCGGCTAGCCGTGGCGCACTAACCCCTTCAGGGTATGTTCAAGCCGCCAACCCCAGTCCTCTTCCTGTGCTCCGACCGAAACCCGAGCCTCAGCTCGCAGCCCTGCCCGCCCCGGCGGGTGAGCAGACAAGCCTCTCGGGCTGGTGAGTGCTGGTCGGCACCGATCCTCTGTGCGGGAATCTCCCCGCTTTGCCCTCCACACCCCTGTTGCTGTGCTCTCCTCCGCGGCTCCGAAGCTCCCCCCTCCGCCTCCCGCAGTCTCCGCCCGTGAAGGGGCTTCCTAGTGTGTGGAAACTTTTCCTCCTTCACAGCTCCCTCCCACTGGTGCAGGTGCCATCCCTATTCTTTTGTCTCTTTTTTTTCTTTTGCCCTACCCAGGTTCGTGGGGAGTTTCTTGCCTTTTGGGACGTCTGAGGTCTTCTGCCAGCCTTCAGTAGGTGTTCTGTAGGAGTTGTTCCACGTGTAGATGTATTTCTGGTGTATCTGTGGGGAGGAAGGTGATGTCCGTGTCTTACTCTTCCACCATCTTCAAGGTCCCCCTGTATATTTCTTTTTCTACTATACTAAAAATCTTAGGTCCTAATGACAGTGATTATGTTAAAGTGATATTACTTTACTATATTATATCATATTAATTATGTATACAAAATACATTGTATAATAGTTTCAGAATAACAATATCAATATTATTACTCATAATTTTATTACACCATTTTCAGAATTTCTTTTTCCAGTTTTGGGCAGTTTTGTCCTTGGGGTACATCTCTCTAAAGATGTACAGATAAACTACTCTTTTAAATCACTTGAAAATGTTCCTCTCTATTGGGCTATGCCCACAAATTTATATCAAATTAGAAGTTTTTTCTTCTGTTTTGGGGGAATTTAAATGTTTTTTTCATTATTTTATTTTGCTTTATAATTGTAGGGACAAGGTTTATTCAGAGAAGTCTAGCTTCTGTCCCTAACCCTTTTACTTTGTTCATTCTCCTTCTATCCTTCACTTTCAAATTTTCTCTTTATATGATTGATATGAGGATGAATTAATTTAATGCATAGAAATGAATAGTCTATATTTTAAATATTCAGTAAATGGCAGCTATCATTATGGGGAAGGCATATGACTCATTATTGTCTTTGAAGTTTCCAAATTTAAATACGCTCTACCATAGTCTTGAGTGGTAATTTTGGTCTTGATTGAACCCTGGTTTGTATATATAAGTAATCTAAAACTGCTTCTTCAGAAACATTAAACTTCTGCTTCAGTGCAGAAGTGTTACGGCTTTCCTGTGGTGACATATAAAGTGAGCAGGAAAATTGCAAAACTGAAGAAAGTCCAAGATTCGATGTTAGAAAATGCTGCATTGGAATCTCAGATTTGTTATTTACTGGCTGTTTTATAGTATAAATTTCTTAGCCTCTCTGAGCCTTACTTTCCCACGTATGTAATGGTGATTATTATATCCAGTTATTATTGCAAGAAGTAAATAAGCAGACCTATAGAAAGTGACCTACACAGTACCTGGAATATACTGGTGTTCAAGAAAAGTTTTTCTTTTTTCCCTTCTTTAACTTAATCTATATGAAAACCATCCCAGCTGTGATTGAGAGCAGATAGGTCTTTCTCTGATCAGCATTTACCAAATTTCTGTCGTTTGCTTCTTCCAGAGAACTCATTCCTATACCAACGTCCACCCATTTTCGTGCTTGTGTGCACCTCCAGATTCACCCACCAGCGTTCTCTACCCTGCTCTTTGCCTCTGAACACTGACCTATATGGAATGTATCAAAGGGCTCCCATGTCCTCTAGCTTTCTGTTGAGGTCATTCAATGGGAGTCCCAGCAGGAGACTGGTGAATTGATCAAAGAATTTGTTCCTCTAGCTCCCTTCCTGTAGGGGTGCTATTCCTTGACTGGTTCCTCTCTGGAAGTCCTGCACTGGTCCATGTTGGTTTCCCTAAATTCTGCCCGCTTCTTTGTAAAGAGTCCTTTTATTCAACTCCAGTTACCCAGTTTGAGTGGTGCCATCTCTTTCCTGCAGGGATCCTGATTGATACAATTTCCAATCAAGAAAATAATAACGAGATTGTTAGTCTGAGGAGCACATCTTGCCTCAATTCCTTCAGTTATTCTGAAGTCCTAAACTCACATACATTTGAATTGAAAAGCAGCATACCTAGACTTCAGTAAATTATCCAAAACAGCAAGTCACTCAATGAATTTTGCTTTAACCTCTATGCCCTCAGCTTTTAACCAAGGGTCAATACAGGAAATGGTCATATGCTATCTCCATTCCTGCATCTTCAATAAATGTACTGTTGAAAACAGCATCCATTATTGTGGCCAATGTCTCTGACATGGTGATGTGAAAAGAGCACAAGATTTGGAGTTAAAAGAAATAGGCTGGAACTCCCACTCTGTAATTTACTGGTTACCAAACCATATTTCTCTGAGCTTCAATCTATTCTTCTGTAAAATGAGACAAAAATACTTATAAACTTGTATTAGTGGGAAAAAAAGAAGAGAGCTTTTTCAACTAAAGAGTACCATAAATATTCATGCATAGTATGAATGATTAAATTTCTTTAAAATTTAGCACAGGCAAAGGTTTTCTTTACTAAAGAACTATTTTGCTTTATCCTGTTAAAAAGGACTATATGACTCATGATTTTTTTACATTAGCTTATAGAAATGCACAATTAACTGTAATATTTTATTATAATTATATTTTACTAGTATTTTTATACCTGTATTTACTTCTCTCTCCATGATTTTTATTTATTCTTATTTTGAGAATATTATGGTATATGTATATTTTAAGATACATCCAATTTGGGGGAAGAAGATAGGATCTAAACAAACAAGCTAATACAATTTTCAAAAAAGAATTTGTCCATAACTGTATTGCCTCTGGGGTGAAGACTCTCATTCATCTTTCTGCAACGTTCCTCTTTAATTCTGTACCCAAGCAGTGTTCATGGTGATGGTTCCAGCCTCCTGTGTTCATGATTCATTATTTGAAAATCAGCAAGATTGACATCTGCCTACCTATAAAAAGATGTAATATAAATATTATATATAATACATATTATATATAGCAATACATATCCTATAGTTTGTTGGCACTAGGAGAAAGGGATGGAAGAAAAGAAGGAAGAAACGAGGTAAGAAAGGGAGGAGAAGGTAGATGTGAAGGAGGAAATTACCTTCTTCCTAGGAGTTATAATATCCATTTCAAACTTTTTTCAATTTTTGTTCCCAAGTAAGGGTCTAAAATTATTACCATCAGTACAGTATATTCACCTCGGCCCAACAATGTTCTTCTATTGGTTCCTGTCCACCATATGAGTCTGTTCATGAATATTCTGTTCTTATTCTACAGAGAGAGGGGCTCAGTTCAGATACCTCCCAGACAATCACCACTATTTCCAGGAGACCACAACCTTTCTCCAAGCCAAATCAAATCCAGGACTTGTGAAACACCATTGCCTAATTTTCAAATCAACAGGACAGAAGCTAGAAAATAAGCTTTATCTATCTCTTAGAATAAAGTGAAATTCTTGAACTATAGAACTACTACCTTATTTCAGGCAAAAGAAAGATTTTGGGTGAAGAACAGGTATAAATGTGTCTGTGATCAGAAAGAAAAATAGAACTGTCTGAGACAGCTGTAAGTCCAAGTGGAGTTGGTAGATTTTTAAACACACTCCCCAGGCCAAACAAAGAACTTACTTGTGTATGGTGAAGTATGATTTACCAAGGAAGGGGGCTCACTGTCCTATCTGAAACATCCTTTTGAAAGACACCTGCAGCACTATTATGCAACGTAAAGCACCAGGTCATTAAGGGCTCCGTCAATCAAGTTACTGATTCTTCCAGATACGGCTGGTGAATAAAGAAGGCACATCTCCGTTTCAGACTGAAAGTCACACTCCACCTGCTCCAAGCCCTGGGGTTTTGAAAAAAAGAGAAGTTAACCTAATCTACTTCCATACTAAAAGAAACATTTGGTTCTCAAAGCCAGACTTTAGGAGTTCTTTCATCCAAGCAGAAGCTGATTCTTCAGGTATGTCCGAAAACACTTCTGGATTTCTTTATCTCTTCATTGTAGGATGACTATTGGTAGAAAAATATGGTACCTACTACCATATTTAATTTTTATTTTGGGGTACAGTTGATTTACAATGCTGTATTAGTTTCAGGTGTACAGCAAAGCAATTCGGTTATACACATATATATCCATTCTTTTTCAGATTCTTTTCCCATATAGGTTATTACGGAATATTGAGTAGAGTTCCCTGTGCTATACAGTAAGTCCTTGTTGATGATCTATTTTATACATAGTAGCGTGTATATGTTAATCCCAAACTCCTAATTTATCCCTCCCCGCACGTTTCCCCTTGGTAACCATACATTTGTTTTCGAAGTCTGTTTCTGTTTTGTAAGTTCATTTGTATCATTTTTTTTTAGATTCCACATATAAATGATAATATGATATTTGTCTTTCTGTCTGACTTCAGGTAGCATAATAATCTCTAGGCCCATCCATGTTGCTGCAAATGGCATTATTTCATTCTTTTTTATGGCTGAAAAATATTCCATTGTAAATATATACCACATCTTCTTTATCCATTCCTCTGTCGATGGACATTTAGGTTGCTTCCATGTCTTGGCTATTGTAAGTAGTGCTGCAATGAACATGAGTGCTGCGTGTATCTTTTAGAATTATGACTTTCTCCAGATATATGCCCAGGAGTGGGATTACAGGATCATATGGTAGCTCTATTTTTAGTTTTTTAAGGAACCTCCACACTGTTCTCCATAGTGGCTGCACCAATTTACGTTCCCACCAACAGTGTAGGAGGGTTCCCTTTTCTCCACCCTTTCTCCAGCATTTATTGTTTGTTGACTTTTTTAAAAAATAGAAATCAGTTTTATTTCTGTATATCAATAGTTAGAAAACATAATTCTTAAAGATACCATTATAATAGTGGAGATAAAGTCCTAAGGAGTAAATCTGACAGAAGCTATATAAAACTTTTATGGAAAAAAACCTTATTACAATCATTAAAGAATACTTAAGTAAATACAGAGATGTATCATATTAAAAGGAAGACAGTATAAAAATGTAATTCTCTACTGATCTACTGATGGCCATTCTAACTGGTGTGAGGTGATGCCTCATTGTAGTTTTGATTTGCATTTCTCTAATAATTAGTGATGTTCAGTATCTTTTCATTTGCTTTTTGGCCATCTGTATGTCTTCCTTGGAGAAATGTCTGTTTGGGTCTTCTGCCCATTTTTTGATTGGGTTGTTTGTTTTGATATAGAGCTGCATGAGCTGTTTGTATATTTTGGAGATTAATCCCTTGTCGGTTGCTTAATTTGCAAATATTTTCTCCCATCCTGAGGGTTTTTTCATTTTATTTATGGTTTCCTTTGCTGTGCAGAAGCTTTTAAGTTTAATTAGGTTCCATTTGTTTATTTTTGTTTTTATTTTTATTGCTCTAGGAGGTGGGTCCAAAAAGATCTTGCTGCTATTTATGTCAGAGAGTGTTCGGAAGAGTTTTAGAGTATTTGGCCTTACATTTAGGTCTTTAATCCATTTTGAGTTTATTTTTGTGTATGGTGTTAGAGAATGTTCTAATTTCATTCTTTTACATGTAGCTATCCAGTTTTCCCAGGACCACTTATTGAAGAAACTATCTTTTCTCCATTGTGTAGTCTTGCCTCCTTCGTCGTAGATTAAATTGATCAGAGGTGCATGGGTTATTTGTGGGCTTTCTATCTTGTTCCATTGATCTATATTTCTGTTTTTGTGCCAGTACCATACGTTACTGTAGCTTTGAAACATAGTCTGAAGTCAGGGAGTCTGTTCCTCCAGCTCCATTTTTCTTTCTCAGGATTGCTTTGGCCCAGTACCATATTTAAAAATAAATAATAGAGCACTTACATTTCTGAAACTATAGCCAAATAATCAAACCCTAAAAATTTGATTGCTTGCTCATCCATTTATTTCCCCCCACCATTTATTATAAAAATTTTCAGTCAGGCAGCAAACTGAAAGAACCATACAATCAACATCTGTATACAAATCACCTAAATTCTATCATCATTAACCTTTGCTAGACCTGCATTCATTACATCCCTAGCTATCCATCCCTCTCTACTACCTATATGATCCTATCTATTTTTAAGGCATTTTAAAGCAAACTGCAGACCCTTATTATTTCCCTCTAAATACTTCACCATGCACATCATTAATAGAGTTCAACAGTTGTTTGATAGTTATTTTCTTTGGATGTAAAATTTACATACAATGAAATACACAAATCTTTACTTTTGTTGAGTTTTGATAATGCATACATCTGTTGTAACCCAAGCTCCTATCAAGATATAGAATATTACCATAACCCCAGATAGTTATCTTTTTCCCCCTTTCCAGTCAATCACTATCCCTACTACTCTGGAGATAAACTTTGTTCTGATATTTTTTTCTGACAAAAGTTAGATTTGCTTGTTCTAGAATAGCATATAAACAGAATCATGCAGTATGTATCCTTTGTATAAGACTCTTTCACTTAGCATAGTGTTGTGGATTAGCCAAGTCATGCATGCACAAGTAGTAAGTCTTTCCACTTTGTTGTTGAGTAGTATGCTATTGTGTGAATATCAATTTGCTTATCCATTCTCCTATGGATTGACACCTGGGCTCTCCAGACTGTGCTGTTATGTTTCTTTTAATTTATTTTGGGTAAATAACTAGGACTGGGATTGCTGGGTCTTGGCTGTAAGTCATTTTTTTGGTCATTGCTTTATGGTTGACAATATTCACTGTTTTTCAAAGTCTACTTTAGAAAATTTGCAACTGTAGAAGTGCATTTAGTCCCTTTGATTCCTAAGCCTATAGTTTTCATAAACATTACATCTACACACATTATACAACCTGCAAAACAATATGTTTTCCTTTAACTATTCATATAAAGAGATTAAGAGGAAAGAGAAAGAACTTTTATATTTACCCCTACAGTTATCATCCTCAATAATTTTCACTTCTTTTCGGGGAGCCAAGTATCATCTTGCATCATTTTCTATCAGCTGAAGAACTTCCTTTTGCACTCCTTGTAGTGCAAGTCTGAAGCTGATGAACTCAATTTCATTTTCTCTAAAAATATATTTACTTTTACTTTGAGGATTATTTTTTCTGGATACAGAATTCTATTTTTTCCAGATTTATTGAAGTATGATTGACAATTATATGTTTAAAGTATACGTTTGCTATTCATATACATTGTGAAATTATTACCACAATCAAGCTAATTAACATATCCATCATTGCACATAGTTCCCATGTTTGTATATCTCTGTGTGGTGAGGATACTTGAGATCTACCTCTTTATAAAATTCAAGTTTACAACACATTATTATGAACGTTAGTCATCGTGTTATGCATTAGATCTCTAGAACTTATTCATCTAATAACGGAAAATTTGTGCCCTTTGATAAGTATCTCTCCTTTTCCCCCACCCCTAAGCCTTTGGTAACCATCATTCTTCTGTTACTGTGAGTTCAGCTTTTTTTTTTTTTTTTTTTTCCCTTAGATTCCATATGTAAGTGAGATAGTACAACAAGTATCTTTCTGTGTCTGGCTTACTTTACTCAGCATAATGTCCTCCAGTATTATACAGAATATTTTCACTGTGCCCTAAAAATCATCTGAGCTCTACTTATCCATCTCTCCCACCAAACCCTGGCAACTACTGATCTTTTTACTCTCCCCCTAGTTTTACCTTTTCCAAAATATCGTATCGTTGGAATCATACAGTATGTAGCCTTTTCAGATGGGCCTCTTTTGCTTAGTAATATGCATTTAGGTTCCTCCATGTCTTTCCATAGCTTGATAGCTCATTCATTTCTTTTTAGCAAAGAATACTATTCCATTGCCTAGATAGGTTATTCATCCCTTCACCCACTGAAGGACATTTTGGTTACTTCCAAGTTTTGGCCATTTGAATAAAACTGCTATAAATATCCATGTTCATGTTTTTTGTGGACGTAAGTTTTCAGTTCATCTGGGTTAATATTAAGGATCATGACTGCTGAATCATAAGGTTAAGAGTAGGTTTGTAAGGAATTGCCAAACTTTCTCCTAAGTTTCCATATTATTTTCCATGCTATTTTGCATTCCTATCAACAATGAGTGAGAGTTCTTGTTCTCCACATCCTTGCCAGCATCTGGTGTTGTTAGTGTTCTAGATTTTGGCTCTTTTAAGAGATGTAGTACTATCTCACTGTTGTTTTAATTTGCATTTCCCTGATGATGTATACAGTGGAGCATCTTTTCATATGTTTATTTGCCATCATCTGTATATTTCTTTGGTGAATAAATATATATTTTTATGTCTAGTATTACATTAGAATTTCCTGTCGGTTCTTCATAATAGTATCTCTCTTTCTCCACTGACATTTCCAATCTTTTCATTTGTTACAAGCATACTTTTCTTTACCTCATTTATTTTAGTCATAAAATCCTACTTTCAAGTTTTTGCAGCTGTTTTTGTTCACTCTCCAACAAAACAGAAATTTCATCTATTTAGTTTTGAAAGCAAATGCCTAAAGGCTTGTAGTATAAAAAGCAATGAATATATCCCTAAAATTATTTCTAGATATTTAATAGTTACTATATATGTGAATAATAAGGAAAGAAATTTAATGACTGGCTCCATATCCCACAGTTAGCTCCTTCTGCTACAGCTGCTTCCAAATATCTGAGAAGATTGTCCAAGATGGCAGAGTAAAAAGACCCTGAGCTCACCTCCTCTCGTGAGCACGTCAAAATCACAACGATCTGCAGAAGAGCCATCAGTGAAAAAGACTGGAGCCTACCAGAAAAGATCTTCTACAACTAAAGACATAAAGGAGGAACCACAATGAAATGTGTAGGAGGGGCGGACTTGCGCTATCATCAAATCCTATAACCCTGGGTTGGCGACCACAGACCGGAGAATAATTATATTGCAGAGGTACCTCCCGTAAGAGTGAGAGTTATGAGCCCCAAATCAAGCTCCTCAGCCCAGGGGTCCTGGACTGGGAAGATGAGCCCCCAGAGTATGCGGTTTGAAGACAAGTGGGGCTTACTTTTTGACAGCCCTGTAGGACTGGGAGAAATAGAAACTTCACTAGGGTGAAGTGCACACAAAATCTCACATGCGCTGGGACCCAGCACAAAAGGCGTAATTTGATAGGAACCTGGGCCAGACCTAACTGCTGATCTGTGGGGGAGATTGGGGGGGTGGGCACAGCAGCTGTGGCTCACCCTGGGGACATAGACTCTGGTGGCAGTCATATTTGGGAGTGTTCTACCTTGTGGACGCTGTTGTTGGCATTGTGAGATCCTCCTTCTAGCTCATTAGCATCAAGAGCTGTTCCCACCCAAAAGCCTGTAGACACTAGTACTGGGGACACCTCAGGCCAAACAACTAACTGGGTGGGGACAGAGCCTATGTGTCAACAGACAGGCTGCCTCTAGACACAGCCTTGCCCACCAGATGACCAAGACTGAGCTCTACCCACCAGTGGGCAGGCACCAGCCCTGCTCTCCAGGAAGCCTGAACTAGCTTCTAGATCACCCTCACCCACTACGAGGCAGACACTAGACACGAGAAAACTACAGTCCCTCAGAATGTAGACCCATCCCACCCACAGTAGGTCAGACCCTACCCTGGAACCAGCTGGGCCCTGCCTACTAGCAGGCCAACACAAGCTTTGGGACACCCTGGACTCCATACCCAACTGTGTCAGCAATCAGCCCCCCGCCACCCCACCAGTGATCTGACACCAGCTCTGGGATCCCTGGGCCCTGCAGCCAGACTCTAGGACCTGGCTCTGCCTGTCAGTAGTCCAGCACTAACCACAGGACCTGCCTTCACCTGCCAGGGGGTGGGCAACAGCCCTGGGGTCTTCTGGACCCTGAGTCTGCCCACCAGTGAGCCACCATAGCCCTGGGGTCCCCTAGAGTTCTGCAGCCAGCCACCTCATAACTAGACCCCAGCCAGCAGCATCTCCACAAGGCAGTGCCTTGCGACCAACTGGGCCGACCAAGCCTACCAGACTGCTCACATACTCATCCCAGAGCAGTCAGAACTATCAGAAAGAGAAATTAAGGAGACAGTCCCATTTACCATTGCATCAAAAAGAATAAAATACCTAGGAATAAAGCTACCTAAGGAGGCAAAAGATGTGTACTCGGAAAACCATAAGACACTGATGAAAGAAACTGAAGACAACACAAACAGATGGAACGATAGACTGTGTTCTTGGATCGGAAGCATTAGTACTGTTAAAATCACCATTCTACCTAAGGCAATCTAGAGATTCAATGCAATCTCTGTCAATATACCAATGGCATTTTTCACAGAACTAGAACAAATAATTTAAAAAATTGTATGGAAACACAAAAGACCCCGAATAGCCAAAAGAATCTTGTGAAAGAAGAACAGAGCTGGAGAAATCATGCACCCATCTTAAGACTATACTACAAAGCTACAGTAATCAAGACAGTATGGTACTGGCACAAAAACAGAAATATAGATCAATGAAACAGGACAGAAAGCCCAGAGAGAAACCCATACACTTATGGTCAACCTATGACAAAGGAGGCAAGAATATGCAATGGAGAAAAGACAGTCTCTTCAATAAGTGCTGCTGGGCAAAGTGGACAGCTATATGTAAAAGAATGAAATTAAACCATTCTCTAACACCACAGAAAAACTCAAAATGGATTAAAGACCTAACTGTAAGACCAGATCCTATAAAACTCCCAGAGGAAAACACAGGCAGAACACCCTTTTGCATAAATCACAGCAATATTTTTTTTCATCCATCTCCTAATGTAAAGGAAATAAAACCAAAAATAAGCAAATGGGACCTAATTATATTTGAAAGCTTTTGCACAACAAAGGAAACCACTGAAAAAATAAAGACAACCAACTGAATGGGAGAAAATATTTGCAAACGACGTGACCAATAAGGGATTAATATCCAACATATGTAAACAGTTCATACAACATCAAAAAAACAAACAACTTGACTAAAAAGAACTGAATAGAAAAGAACTAAAAAGAAGAACGGAATAGAAAATTTTCCAAAGAGAACATGTAGATAGCCAACAGGCATATGAAAAGATACTGAACATCACTAATTATCAGGGAAATGCAAATCAAAACCACAAGACAGCACCTCACACCTGTCAGAATGGGTATCATCAAAAAGAACACAAATAACAAATGTTGGCGAGAATGTGGAGCAAAGGGAACCCTCATACAGTGTTGGTGGGAAGTAAATTGGTGCAGCCACTCTGGAAAACAGTATGGACGTTTCTCAAAAAAACTAAAAATAGAACTACCATATGACCCAGCAATTCCACTCCTGGGTATATATTGAAAAAAACAAAAACACTAATTTGAAAAAATACATGCATCCCAGTGTTCATAGCAGCATTATTTACAATTGCCAAGGTATGAAAGCAACCTAAGTGTCCAACAACAGATGAATGTATAAGGAAGATGTAAAATACACACACACACACACACACACACACACACACACACACAGGAATACTACTCAGCCACAAAAAATAATGAAAATTTTGCCATTTGCAGCAACATGGATGGACTTGGTGGGCATAATGCTAAGTGCAATAAGACAGAGAAAGATTGTATGATATCACTCATATGTGGAATTAAAAAAATACAACAAACTAGTGAATATAATGAAAAAGAAGCAGACTCACAGATATAGAGGACAAACTAGTGGTTACCAGTGGGGAGAGGGAAGGGAGGAGGGGCAATATAGGGCTAGGGGTGTAAGAAGTACAAACTATTAGGTATAAAAGAAACTATAAGGATATGTTGTACAACATGTGTAATATAGAGCCAATATTTTATAATAACTATAAATGGAGTATAACCTTTAAAAGTTGTGAACCACTGTATTATATACCTGTGACACATAATATTGTACAGCAACTAGACTTCAGTGAAGTCTGTAAACAAACAAAAAAGCCAAATATCTGAAAACTTGCTTCTAATGGGATACCAATAAATATATTTTTCTGTGTTCACTAGTTTTGTGTGTCAACTTGGCTAGGATATAATACTCAGTTATTCAGTTAAACACTAATCTAGGTGATGCTGTAAAGATATTTTGTAGATATGGCTAACATCTACAATTAGGTGAATTTAACTGATGTAAATTATCTTCGATACTTTTAGTGGGACTCATTAATTGGCCGAAAGCATTAAGAGTAAAACTGAAGTTTCCCTAAAGAAAAAGAAATCCCACCTGTGGACTGCAGGTTCATCTCCTGCTCAAGATTTTCTAGCCAGCCAGCCTACCCTAGAAATATAGTAACATTAAATAGACATGTGTATAAAGAACACATGGAAGGGAGCCCTTATCTTTGGCTGTAGGTGTTGAGGAAAGTGTCCAGGAAAGGTTACATTGAGATTTAAAGGGATTTGAAGGTTGCAGAGATGCTCTTGGGCAGAAGATGGTAGAAAGGCAATTTGCAACTAAGTACGTACGTGTGCAAGACAGAAGAAAGAGTGTGGAAAAAACCCTCTTTGTTCAGGGAAAAGTCACTACACTGTGGCTGACACATAGAGCAAGATGAAAAGTGGCAAGAAATGGGACTGAAGTGATAGATTAAAACTTGGTAATAAACTACCCTGAAGGTCCTGCTGAGGATTTTGAATTTTGTTCCCATGGTTATTAGGAAACCCTAGAAGACTGTGGAATAGGGTGATGATACGACCAGATCTGTGTTAATGGGTAATGGTTTGGCAGGGACAGAACAAAAGGTAGGGATATCTGTCATGCTGTTTTTGTTCTCACTTTCCCTCTAGATTCAGTTTCAAGCCCTTTTGACCAGTTTGGTCTCTCACCAAAGCCCAATTTCTCCATGTTTAGAAATGCAGGGCAACAGGTTGAGCCCAGAGCAACCAGCAAGACTAGATGAATGCTGTTCAGGTTAAGCTTAAATAGTAAGCAGAGGCTGGTCTCGAGGGGTTTTTGAAGATGGCGGAAGAGTAAGACGCGGAGATCGCCTTCCTCCCCACGGATACACCAGAAATACATCCACACGTGGAACAACTCCTACAGAACTCCTACTGAAGGCTGGCAGAAGACCTCAGACCTCCCAAAAGGCAAGAAACTCCCCACGTACCTGGGTAGGGCAAAAGAAAAAAAGAAAAAACAGAGACAAAAGAATAAGGACGGCACCTGCACCAGTGGGAGGGAGCTGTGAAGGAGGAAAAGTTTCCACACACTAGGAAGCCCCTCTGCGGGCGAAGACTGCGGGAGGCGGAGCGGGGAGTTGGATATGGGGAGGGGGAAGGGTGAGTTTTGACAGGGCGAGAGAGAGTCATGGACATATACACACTAACAAACGTAGTAAGGTAGATAGCTGGGGGGAAGCAGCCGCAAGGCACAGGATATTAGCTCGGTGCTTTGTGACAGCCTGGAAGGGTGGGATGGGGAGAGTGGGAGGGAGGGAGACGCAAGAGGGAAGACATATGTATATGTATAGCTGATTCACTTTGTTATAAAGCAGAAACTAACACACCATTGTAAAGCAATTATACCCCAATAAAGATGTTTAAAAAACTTGATAAAGGAGGCAGGAATGAAAAAAAAAAAAAAATAGTAAGCAGAGGTGGTTTGAGCCAGGTAGGTCCCAGTGGTAGGTCTGGGCATGGAAATTCCAGCATTTGGACAGGTCAGGGCATCAGAGATAATGATGTTTGAGAGCAAGTCATACAAAAGTAACCTCTGATCCTAGAGCAAAAGCTGTTCACTCTCTGCCCTCTGCCCTCTGTCATGCTCCCAGATCTGCATGGTTAGGACAAGGTTCTGGGGAATATGTCTGCAGTCAGAATTTCTAAATTGCACTTTGCCTTTTATTAAGAAAGGTATAGAGTTATCAGGTCTTCTGGGTGGTCCTTACAGTATTCATACTTACACAGAGCATCCTAGATGACTCCAAGGCTGTGGAAATTATACCTGAGAAGATAGACACAGAGCAGAGCATGTACCCTTTTGTGTGTTATCAACAATTATTGCACAGCCCAAATGAGAGTGTGAAGTGGTAAAACAAGAACACTCTGGACGTGGGACAGCATGGGAAGAAATTAAATGGAATTACACAGGAAGTGTCCGGATTTCAGTTGTTGCCAATGAGGGGAATGAAGAAGGTGTCAATTTTTCATTCTGAGTGCCAATGAGGAATTATTCTTCCTACTGAAAGCATCAAAACCCCTCAAAGAGAGACACAAGGTAAACCTGCTAAAGAGTGAAGAGGAGACATCTGAATACATACATCGTAGGTAACATGCATACATAGAAATCAACTGATAAAGTCTATACCCAAAGTGAGCACTGAACAAGGGCTTAAGCAAAGATTGATAAAGAGATGATTGAATCCACGGTTGAATGGCAAGGGAGAAGAACAGGAAGGGACACATGGAAGAAAAGGAGAAGAAAGTTGACCGTACCAGGGGAAGAGAATTCAGTGCCCACAGATAGAGCCTCTGTCTCTGTGTCAGTGGGAGGCTTCATCTGGCCCATAGCCCAGTCTCTGACCTTGAAGGGTTGTTCCTGCATCAGTCACTAGAGCAGATTGCCAAAATGCCAGCATTGCTAGATCTCAAAGACTACCACCTTATGCCAATGTTCTCTGTAAATCTTTGTAGCCAGCACATTCTATCAGCTTCCCTTCAGTGGTTACTGTCAAAAATATAAAGCCCCGTAGTTATCTCTGCTTACTCGTATTTGCATCCCCTGACTGCTCTGACTTTCTCACTCCTGGTTTCAGTCTTACTGCTCCTCTGTCTTTCAAATGTTCCCAGTAAGACCTCTGGAATCCTCCATTATAAACAAATTCTCCCGTATTCAGCTTATAATCTATTAATCCTTCCACCCTCCCCGCTGAAAATACGGTTTTCCTGTTAGCCCTTGGAAATGAGAGCTGCTCATTCTTCCCCATTTCACCTTGTTTGGTGTCAGGAGGTAGGTTTGATGTCTTCTTTGATTCTCAATGCTACTTCCAGATTTCTGTTCACCTGTTGTAAAAACTCCTATCCCTACAACCTCTGTCCTCACCCATCACTGTCTTCTTTTGGCTTCATGGGCCCTCCCCTTCATTCATTGTGGATTCTGGACCCACATACATTTCTATGTCATGAGAGTGTCTTTAATTTCCATGTTGATGAGCCATCCAGCACCTCATACCATTAGCCCTGTGGCCTTCAATTCCACTCCATCTCACTTCAACCTAGTCATTCACTTTTGTGGCCATTCCTCAGACCTTGCCATCACGTGGGATTCTCCTCCTCGTGAAATAGAAAGAAATATAAAGCTTCAATTTCTCACATAACTCATCTTCCAGGTCCCTCAATATCTTATTCTGATCTCAAATGTCCTTCAATCGATTTGGTACCTTAAATCATTCATATCTTCCCATTCTATCAATTGTGTTCTAATCTCTCATCTTTTTCTACCCAACCCAGGTCCCATAATGGAACATCAACTACTTTCTCAGTTCTTTTCTATTTAGTATTTTTTCATTTTTTTCTCCACTTCTATACTTAATTGTTTAGTGCTTCTAGAAAAAGCAGGCAATGCTGCAGACTGAGAACTCTACAAATTCATGCTCTCCAAATTGACCCAAGAGTGGTTCATCAGTCTCATCAGCTCTTGGTCATCTCCCCTTTCTGTTTCTCACTGATGCTCTTTTAAACCTCCACTCATCTCAAGTGCCCCACCCAACACCCACCTTCTTCATTCTTAGCAATGGTCTTGTGCCTTTCAAGAGTTCTAGAAAACGGAGTCTTCTCAATCCCTCTACCTACCTTATCTACACTCACACCAACTGCTCTCCTGCCATGTAAAAGATTGAGTTGTCCTTCCTCTTGATCACAGCCAGCCACTCATCTGAGTCCTGAGTACATCCTCCTCTAGTTCAACTTGCACTTGACTTTTTCAATAGTCCCACTTCCCTCCTGAATTACTTTCATTCCTTCTCCCCAGCCAATAAACATTTTCAAGTTTTCCCCATCCAAAAAAAAGTGAGATTACCTCTTCAATCTTACAGATCCTTTTAATGACTGTCCAATCTGGCTCCTCCTCTTCTAAATCCAAACCGCTGAAACGCCTCAAAAAAAAAAAAAGACCCAACTTCTACTTCCTCACTTTCCACTCACTCTTCAAGACACTGCCACGATGCTACTAAAACTAGCAAGAGCTAGTTATCAATATCTTTGAATTGTTAAATACGTTGTATATTTCTCAATAATTCCAGAATATGTGTGTGTGTATCTCCACACCTCTTCACAAAACTCCAAATTAATATTCAGTACTGGAAAAGTCCTTCAGCATGTCCCACAAGCACCTCAATGTCAACAGGTGCAAAAGTGAACTTATCAGTTCTCTGTTTGAGCCACATCCTCCTTCAGCTTTGCCCATCACAGATGCCGGCACTGCCACTCACAGTCACTGAAGACTAAAACCTAGGAGGCACTTTGACTAACCCACAATCAAGACGCCAATTTGCCATCCTCGATATTTCCATGATATGCTCTCTCTTTTCTACCTCAAATAGCTATTCAAGTTTGTATCCTCATTGTCTTTCACCTATAACACTTCAACAACCCATCTTTGGTTTCTGTGTCTCCAGTCTTGCCTGCTACAGTCCATACTGCAGGGTAACCTTGCTGAAAATGCAGGTGTGATAATGCCATTTCCGTGATTAAACTCTTCAGTGGTTCCTACAGATATCCTCCATGATCTAGCCCTCGAAGAGAATTTTCCCCCATTTCCAGCTTAGTACTTTTGATTCAACACCACCGAATTGCTTATAGCTCCCCCTCCACAGTGTTATATTTCTAACTTTGATTCTTTACTTGTACTGAGCTCTCTGCTGAAATGCTCCTCCCCAGCACTTGTCTTTGCCTAACTTACTTTCAAACTTTTAATTCCAAATTCTATATTACTTCCCTCAGAATGAATTTCCAAGATGATTTATCTGTTGTGTTTTCATATATCCTACACATACCTCCACTAAAATGGCCATGGTCAAGACAACTCTATTTTGCCAAATCCAGCAATCAATTACTCATTATCATGTTCATTAAACTCTGCAGCCTTTGAAAGAAAATGACTATTTTTCCTTTTTTTTTTTTGCGGTACAAGGGCCTCTCACTGTTGTGGCCTCTCCCGTTGCGGAGCACAGGCTCCGGACGCGCAGGCTCATTGGCCATGGCTCACGGGCCCAGCCGCTCCGCGGCATGTGGGATCTTCCCGGACCGGGGCACGAACCCGTGTCCCCTGCATCGGCAGGCGGACTCTCAACCACTGTGCCACCAGGGAAGCCCCCATTTTTCCTTTTTTTGAGATACATTCTTCTCTTGGATTCTGAAACATCAGTGTTTTGTTTTTCCCTTGACTTAATGCTGCTCAGTTTCTTTTGTAAGTCACTCCTTATGGTCTCCAGTATGCATGCTGGAATGCCTCAGAGCTCAATCTTGAGCCCTCTTCTCTTCTATATCTAAAGCTGTTTTTGAGCAATATCATTCACAACATTTAGATACCAAGTACATTTACTGCCTCTTACATCTATATCTCCTGTGTCGACCTCTCCCCTGAGCTTCAGACCTGGATATTTAATCGCCATCTCAAACTTAACAAGTTCCTAAAAGCACTCTTGATTCATAATCTCCTTCTCCAGTCTTGCCTATCTAAGTTAATGGCTCAGCCCCAAACCTAGCGGCTGTCATTGGACATTCCACTTCTCTTACTCTTCTCTCCAAATACATCTTAAATCTGACCACTACGCATTATCTCCACTGCTACATACCAGTCCTGGCCGCCATCTTCTCTTATCTGCAATGGCCTCCTACCTGTCTCCTTGTTTCCATCTTGGCCCCTGCTGTCCATTCTCTGCCTTGCATAAAGTTAAATTAAAACCCTTGCATAGGGCTTCCCTGGTGGCGCAGTGGTTGAGAGTCCGCCTGCCGATGCAGGAGACACGGGTTCGTGCCCCAGTCCGGGACGATCCCACGTGCTGCGGAGCGGCTAGGCCCGTGAGCCATGGCCGCTGAGCCTGCGCTCCGCAACGGGAGAGGCTACAAGAGTGAGAGGCCCACGTACCACACACACACAAAGAAAAACAAAAAACCCTTGCATAAAACCCTCCAATAGCTTCTAACTGTACTTAGAATAAAACCCAAACTCCTTAATCATGACCTGTACAGCCCCAGTGGTCTGGACCCTTCCTCTGTCCTTGACCTCATTTCCCTGCACTAGTTTCCACATTTGCTAAGCTCTAACCACACTAGCATTCTCTCTGTTCCTTTCCCCTCTCTTCCCATACCTTCCTACCTCAACTGCCTTCGCATTTGTGTTCCTTCTTTCTGGCATAATTTTCCTTCTCATCATTGTATCCCTGTCCTAACTACCCTTTCTAAAATACCTCAACCCTCTACTCCATTCAGCCTCTATTCAACTATCATCATTTTTGTCTATATAACACCATTCTCTGAAATAATATTTCTAATCACATTTGTATGTTTCCCTATTTAATTTTCGTTACCATCTATGTGAGCAAGGACCTTATCTGTCTTGTCACTGCTGTATCCGCAGGGCCTAATGCCTGGAATATTGTAGGTATAAGTGCTTTCCCCTCTGACCTTTCCCATGATAGATCCTGAGTTTCTTGAAGCCACCCTAGTGACTTTAGCACAATGCCTGGCACACAAGGGTTGCTAAAATGTTAATTAAATGAATGAGTGAATGAATACACAAACACGAGTAAACTTATGTTAGCTACACTGGCTTTATATTTTCACTTGTTACTCGGAGAAAGAAAATTGGGGGTTGACACCAGAACTCACTGTTACTTACGGTATATCTTATATATAAGTATGCCCAAGTCAACGGTGAATTAGCCATACAGTTCTCAATCCAGGATGAGGATTTAATCACATTGAATCCCTTTGTTGTCTGTTGTAAAACTCCGAATTAGAAAATGTTTGCAGACAGAGGGATAGAGAGACATCCGGTTTGGGAGGTTTACGCCTTGCCTTGGCTACTCTGGGTCCCAGAGGTGGCTAACCACATAAACATCTTCCTCATAGAAGGCTGAGTGAAATCCATGCCTGCCACAGTGCCATGTCTTATCATTTCACTGAAGTTATCCATTTGTGAGTCCAATGAACTGGTTACATTCTTTTGTTACTCGTTTTCCCCTGGTTGATGCTTTTTAATCTAAAGGGCAACCATGAATAACCACTGTGGTGGTTCCACACCCATCGGAGAGGTTATCCAAGGAGACATAACTTGGAGAAAAAGAAATAATTTGGCACCTAGGTCCATCCCTTGGATAGGGAAAAAGCAGCGGAAACATATGGAAAAATTGCCAAGAAAACCCCATTTTCCATAAGCAACAAGTTGACCAAGCGTTTGCCTTGGGTTTACTAGAGCACTCTAATTTCACGACAAGAATTTGCTTCCTAATTAATCTGAATGGGAGGAAGACAGTCCTTTTTCACAGCCCTTGGTGAGTCTTTCATCCACACCACGCCTGCTTATGGACTTGAGAGAAGATTTCATCATTTTGTGGATTTTGCCCAGTTGGAAGGAGGCAGGGTCATGTGGGGGAAAGCCTTGATGTGTGGGTGTCATCTCTGTCCCCATTAAAGGTAACTCTATTCTTCTAGTTCCAGTTCCAAAAGCCTTGGAGTCATCCTTGGTTCCTCTCTTTTTCTGATACTCCTTATCCCATCCATCTGGAAATGCTATCAGCTCTACCTTTCAAATATGTCACAAATCCAACCATTTTTTTCTCTCTTAGCTGCCACTTAAGTCTAAGCAACCATCCTGTCTTACCTGGATTATTGCAAAAGGCTGGTACACAGTCTCCATGCTCTTAGCAGACACAGTGATCTTTTTCAAGCACAAGTCAGATCATGTCACTCTTCTTAAAATCCTCCAGTGGCTTCTATCCCACTCAGAATAAAAGCCAACATCTTTACAATGGTCAACATGGCCCTATATGTTCAGGCCCCTATAATCTCTTTGATCTCATGTCCTCCTTGTCTCTTGCTCATTCATTCCACTCCAGACACTCTGCCCCTTGTTGTTCTTCAAACACACCAGCCATACTCCTACCTCAGGGCCTTTGCACTTACTATTTATTTCTTCCAGAAATACTCTTCCCCAGAGGTCAGCAAGGCTCACTCCCTCATCTCTTTTGTCTTTACTCAAAGCCTCTGCCTTGGTGAGACCCTTCCTATTGGATGGGGACAAATGCCCATTATCCTACAAACACTCCCCTTTCTATGCTTTTTTTTTTTTTCATAGAACTTCTCTCCATCTGGCATATATATTCTATTTATTGTTTATAACTCCCAAGAGAATGTTATTTTCCACAAAGGCATGGGTTATGTGTGTTTTGTTTGATTCTGTACGCTCAACACCCAGAACACTTGAAACAGACGAGGCACCCAATAGCCCCTTAATGAATAAATGAACCCTCTGAGGACTGAATGGAAGAATGTATGTAGCATACATGGCAAATGGTAAGTGTTCAAAAAAATATTAATTTCTATCCTCATCCCCTCTCATACTGACTACAATATCTGCCATAGTGATTGTTTACAATGGCATATCACTATGGAAACATAAAAAAATTCCCAAAGGAATTTGTCTTAATCATAGATGAGTGATTTACATGGCATTATTTATAGAATCAAAGGCCGTCCAGATATATTCTTTGGTCAAAATCATAAGACATTTGATCAATTTATATGTAATCCAGCCTGCATGAGTGCTAGCAGTGACAAATAATAAATAAAAAGTTCAAATATCTAGACTTTACTGAGAATGAGAGGAAAAAACTTATGGGTAATTTTCATATTACACGGTAAGAAGGAAAATATGTGGGGTCAACCCCCAGCCTCCCTCTCTGATTGGCTGTGTTCCTTGGGCAGGAAATTTTAGATTCTCAGAGCCTCAGCTTTTTCATTTAGAGGATGGGAGTATGATATCCCCCTTCTTGGGGTGTTTCAGGGATTACAGAAATAACACATGTGAAAGGATGTATCCCAGAGTTTACTGATGGAAAACAACAGAAGTTAATTTTCACTAACCAAATGTCTTGTCCTGATCCTATTTTTTCTTCATCTATAGACAACAACCGAAGGCAAGTATGGTCACCTGGAAGAGGGCTTGCCCTGTGTGTGCATGTTACACCCTCCCTCTACAGTAAAAACAGCTGAGCGCTTACTCTCGACCAGATGTTGATTCTCTCTTCTGATATCTTTAACAAGTGTAGGAGGTGTATATAGTTACTACCGTCTAGATGCAGAAACCAAGGGCCAGAGTGATTAAGTCCCTCAACCAATATCATACACAGACAGTAATTGGCTGAGCCTAGGCTCCCTATACTGTGCCCTGAGCTGTGTCCACTACGCTACAGAGTGGTCAGTGTAGGAGCTAGAACCATCCAGAAGCCTCACAAGGCGGCTCTGCTTGTGGTTTGGTTTATTTCCCAGAGTATAAGCACCTCCAAGTAGCATCTCTGAATGATTCCTCTCTGTACTCACAGCACCTCGCACTGGGTATGGCACATGGTAAGTGCCTGAGAATTGTTTGCAGACTGACGGGATGAACACGACCTGAATTACTCATCAGAAGACAAGGATTATTGAACTCCTACATTGGGCTCAGGACAGGTCTCTTCAGGTTGCACTAGAGCAGCCTGGGAATCTGGACACCCAGCTAACCTGAAAAGCCTTCATGACATGGTCTGGGGGTCCAACTAACATCAACCTGTCACCTCCCCTCGGCCAACTCAGCACGTACTGCCCAGGGCCAGGCCCTAAACCTGAGAACGTTGCACAGGTGATCCCATCCCTGGTAAATCCAATAGACCATTTAAAGGTACAAAAAGCTATTTCAGCTCAGGTTCTAGACACATGGCTTTTACATGATACCAGTTATTGTGAACGACCATCCTCATAAAATTGAGCTTCCATAGAGCAAATTATAGTTTTCAAAGTGCTTTCACATCCATCGCTTCTAATTCTCGCGATAACTGTTCAAGGTAGTTCTGATTCACCCCCTTTCACATCTGAGTGGACTGAGTCTCAGAGAGACAAAGTATCTTGCCAAAGAAGACACAGATGAAAATAGTAACTTTGCTTATTCAGAGCCTGCTCTGGGCCATACGCTCTGAGAAGCACATCACTTACATTATCCCTTTTAATCTTCGCAGTGGCCTTATGACGTAGGTAACAGCATGTTTAACATATTTCCTAGGAGAAAAATGAAGCTTAAATTTCTCAAGTTTGCACAATTGCTAAGAGATGAGGCCAAGATGAACACTCAGACCAGAGCCTGACCTTTCGCCCACTTTGCTCTGCTGCCCAGTATGGCGCAGTACTAGCCTAAGAAAAGAAAGATTCCAACTCTCACGTCCTGACTCTACAAGCAGGAGAAGTCTGGAAATCTGTGGATTTATCTTAGGTACTGCACTCCTTGATTTTTCTCCTCTTACTTGAATCTTGCATTTGAAACTTTCTTTGGTAACTCTGGGTGGAATTGCTCTAAGTGATTTTTCTTAAAAATAAATGGCTAACTTCACACTCCTCTAATACATCTTATGATGACAAACTCACCTTCCTAAATACAGTTTTCACTATGTCACTTTCTAGTTCAAGACAATGAATGGCTCCGTATTCCTTCCTATGTGAAATCCAAGATCCTTACCTGGTGTTACCTAACCGTCTCAATGTATCATCCACCTGTTCCCATCACACCCCCTCTTCATCAGCAAGCTCCTCCTTCCCCTAAGAAGTCTTCTCTTACTGCCTCTTCCTGCCTTAAACCAGTGACTCTCAGGGACCATCAGCATTAAAAAAAAAAAAGTTTTGGCAAACCAAACACTTATTTTTTCAAAGTATGGAACTGGAAGAAACAGTGGCTTTATGGTCTCACGATCATTTCACAAAATAAAGAAAAAATTAAAGAAAAACACGAAAGGACAAGTAATAGGATCAAAATAAAGAACTGCCAAAAGGAAAGAGAGGAGGAGCTTCAAGATGGCAGAAGAATAAAACGTGGAGATCACCTTCCTCCCCAGAAATACATCAGAAATACATCTACACGTGGAACAACTCCTACAGAACACCTACTGAACACTGGCAGACGACCTCAGACCTCCCAAAAGGCAAGAAACTCCCCACATACCTGGGTAGGGCAAAAGAAAAATGAATAAACAGAGACAAAAGGATAGGGACGGGACCTGCACCAGTGGGAGGGAGCCGTGAAGGAGGAAAAGTTTCCACACACTAGGAAGCCCCTTCGCGGGTGGAGGCTGCGGGTGGCGGAGGGGGGAAGCTTCGGAGCCGCAGAGGAGAGCACAGCAACAGGGGTGCGGAGGGCGAAGTGGAGAGATTCCCGCACGGATGATCGGTGCCGACCAGCACTCACCAGCCCGAGAGGCTTGTCTGCTCACCCACCGGGATGGGCGGGGCTGGGAGCTGAGGCTCAGGCTTTGGTCGGAGCGCAGGGAGAGGACTGGGGTTGGCGGCGTGAACACAGCCTGAAGGGGGCTAGTGCACCACAGCTAGCCGGGAGGGAGTCTGGGGAAAAGTCTGGACCTGCTGAAGAGGCAAGAGACTTTTTCTTCCCTCTTTGTTTCCTGGTGCATGAGGAGAGGGGATTAAGAGCGCTGCTTAAAGGAGCCCCAGAGACGGGCGCGAGCCGCGGCTAAAAGGGCGGACCCCAGAGACGGGCACGAGACGCTAAGGCTGCTGCTGCCGCCACCAAGAAGCCCGTGTGCGAGCACATGTCACTACCCACACCTCCCCTCCCGGAAGCCTGTGCAGCCCGCCAGAGCCAGGGTCCCATGATCCAGGGACAACTTCCCTGGGAGAACACATGGCGCGCCTAAGACTGCTGCAACGTCCTGCTGGCCTCTGCCGCCTTAGGCTCGCCCCGCATCCGTCCCCCTCCCTCCCCCCGGCCTGAGAGAGCCAGAGCCCCCGAATCAGCTGCCCCTTTAACACTGTCCTGTTTGAGCGAAGAATAGATGCCCTCAGGCAACCTACACGCAGAGGCGGTGCCAAATCCAAAGCTGAACCCCGCGAACTGTGCGAACAAAGAAGAGAAAGGGAAATCCCTCCCAGCAGCCTCAGGAGCAGCGGATTAAAGCTCCACAATCAATTTGATGTACCCTGCATCTGTGGAATACCTGAATAGACAACAAATCATCCCATATTGAGGAGGAGAACTTTGGGAGCAATGATATATATATATATATATATTTTTTTTTTCCCTTTTTCTCTTTTTGTGAGTGTGTATGCTTCTGTGTGTGATTTTCTCTGTATAGCTTTGCTTTTACCATTTGTCCTAGGGTTCTGTCTGTCCGTTTTTTTTGTTTCTTTTTTTTAGTATAGTTTTTAGCACTTGTTATCATTGGTGGATTTTTGTTTTTTTTGGTTTGGCTGCTCTCTACTTTCCTTTTTTTTATTACTTAAAAATTCTTTTTAAACAATTATTTTTTATTTTAATAACTTTATTTTATTTTATTTTACTCTATTTTATTTCACCTTCTTCTTTCTTTTTTTTTTTCTCCCTTTTATTCTAAGCTGTGTGGATGACAGGCTCTTGGTGGTCCAGCCAGGCATCAGGGCAGTGCCTCTGAGGTGGGAGAGCCAAGTTCAGGACACTGGTCCACAAGAGACCTCCCAGCTCCACATCATATCAAATGGCGAAAATCTCCCAGAGATCTCCATCTCAATGCCAAGACACAGCTCCACTCAACGACCAGTAAGCTACAGTGCTGGACACCCTATGCCAAACAACTAGCAAGACAGGAACACAGCCCCATCCATTAGCAGAGAGGCTGACTAAAACCATAATAAGGCCACAGACACCCCAAAACAAACAACCAGACGTGGACCTGCCCACCAGAAAGTAAAGATCCAGCCTCATCCACCAGAACACAGGCACTAGTCCCCTCCACCAGGAAGCCTACACAACCCACTGAACAAACCTTAGCCACTGGGGACAGACACCAAAAACAATGGGAACTACAAACCTGCAGCCTGCGAAAAGGAGACCCCAAACACAGCAAGTTAAGCAAAATGAGATGACAGAGAAACACACAGCAGATGAAGGAGCAAGGTAAAAACCCACCAGACCTAAAAAATGAAGAGGAAATAGGCAGTCTCCCTGAAAAAGAATTCAGAATAATGACAGTAAAGATGATCCAAAATCTTGGAAGTAGAATTGACAAAATACAAGACACTTTTAACAGGGAACTAGAGTAACTAAAGAGCAAACAAACAGTGAATAACACAATAAATGAAATTACAAATTCTCTAGACGGGATCAATAGCAGAATAACTGAGGCAGAAAAACGGATAAGTGACCTGGAAGATAAAATAGTGGAAATAACTACTGCAGAGCAGAATAAAGAAAAAAGAATGAAAAGAACTGAGGACAGTCTCAGAGACCTCTGGGACAACGTTAAACACATGAACATTCGAATTATAGGGGTTCCAGAAGAAGAAGAGAAAAAGAAAGGGACTGAGAAAATATTTGAAGAGATTATAGTTGAAAACTTCCCTAATATGGGAAAGGAAATAGTTAATCAAGTCCAGGAAGCACAGAGAGTCCCATACAGGAAAAATCCAAGGAGAAACATGCCAAGACACATATCGATCAAACTTTCAAAAATTAAATACAAAGAAAACATGTTAAAAGCAGCAAGGGAAAAACAACAAATAACATACAACGGAATCCCCATGAGGTTAACAGCTGATCTTTCAGCAGAAACTCTGCAAGCCAGAAGGGACTGGCAAGACATATTTAAAGGGATGAAGGGGAAAATCTAACAACCAAGATCACTCTACTCAGCAAGGATCTCATTCACATTTCATGGAGAAATTAAAACCTTTACAGACAAGCAAAAGCCAAGAGAATTCAGCACAACCAAACCAGCTTTACAACAAATGCTAAAGGAACTTCTCTAGGCAGGAAACACAAGGGAAGGAAAAGACCTACAATAACAAGCTCAAAACAATTAAGAAAATAGTAATAGGAACTTACATATCGATAATTACCTTAAACGTAAATGGATTAAATGCTCCAACCAAAAGACACAGACTGGCTTAATGGATACAAAAATAAGACCCGTATATATGATGTCTACTGGAGACCCATTTCAGACCTAGGGACACATAAAAATGAAAGTGAGGGGATAGAAAAAGATATTCCATGCAAATGGAAATCAAAAGAAAGCTGGAGTAGCTTAAAGACTATTACAAGAGACAAAGAAAGACACTACATAATTATCAAGGGATCAATCCAAGAAGAAGATATAACAATTGTAAATATTTATGCACCCAACATAGGAGCAGCTCAATACATTAGGCAAATACTAACAGCCATAAAAGGGGAAATTGACAGTAACACAATCATAGTAGGGGACTTTATCACCCCACTTTTGCCAATGGACAGATCATCCAAAATGAAAATAAATAAGGAAACACAAGCTTTAAATGATACATGAAACAAGATGGACTTAACTGATATTTATAGGACATTCCATCCAAAAACAGCAGAATACACATTCTTCTCAAGTGTTTGTGGAACATTCTCCAGGATACATCATATCTTGGGTCACAAATCAAGCCTTGGTAAATTTAAGAAAACTGAAATCATATCAAGTATCATTTCCGACTACAATGCTATGAGACTAGCTATCAATTACAGAAAAAAAATCAGTAAAAAATACAAACATATGGAGGCTAAACAATACACTACTTAATAACCAAGAGATCACTGAAGAAATCAAAGAGGAAATCAAAAAATACCTAGAAACAAATGACAATGAAAACACGACGACCCAAAACATATGGAATGCAGCAAAAGCATTTCTAAGAGGGAAGTTTATAGCAACACAATCCTAAGAAACCTTAAGAAACAAGAAACATCTCAAATAAACAACCTAACCTCACACCTACAGCAATTGGAGAAAGAAGAACAAAAATCCCCCAAAGTTAGCAGAAGCAAAGAAATCATAAAGGTCAGATCAGAAATAAATGAAAAAGAAATGAAGGAAATGACAGCAAAGATAAATTGATAAACCATTAGCCAGACTCATCAAGTAAAAAAAGGGAGAAGACTCAAATCAATAGAATTAGAAATGAAAAAGGGGAAGTAACAACTGACACTGCAGAAATACACAGGATCATAAGAGATTACTACAAGCAACTATAGGCCAATAAAATGGACAACCTGGAAGAAATGGACAAATTGTAAGAAATGCACAACCTTCCAAGACGGATCCAGGAGGAAACAGAAAATATGAACAGACCAATCACAAGCACTGAAATTGAAAATGTGATTAAAAGTCTTCCAACAAACTAAAGCCCAGGACCAGATAGCTTCACAGGCGAATTCTAACAAAAATTTAGAGAAGGGCTAACACCTGTCCTTCTCAAACTCTTCCAAAATATAGCAGAGGGAGGAACACTCCCAAACTCATTCTATGAGGCCACCCTCACCCTGATACCTAAACCAGACAAGGATGTCACAAAGAAAGAAAACTACAGGCCAATA
>NW_020174037.1:2202139-2231110 GCF_003031525.2 Neophocaena asiaeorientalis asiaeorientalis | reverse complement strand
AAGCTTTAAATGATACATGAAACAAGATGGACTTAACTGATATTTATAGGACATTCCATCCAAAAACAGCAGAATACACATTCTTCTCAAGTGTTTGTGGAACATTCTCCAGGATACATCATATCTTGGGTCACAAATCAAGCCTTGGTAAATTTAAGAAAACTGAAATCATATCAAGTATCATTTCCGACTACAATGCTATGAGACTAGCTATCAATTACAGAAAAAAAATCAGTAAAAAATACAAACATATGGAGGCTAAACAATACACTACTTTAAAGAAATCATAAAAATCAGATCAGAAATAAATGAAAAAGAAATGAAGGAAATGACAGCAAAGATAAATTGATAAACCATTAGCCAGACTCATCAAGTAAAAAAAGGGAGAAGACTCAAATCAATAGAATTAGAAATGAAAAAGGGGAAGTAACAACTGACACTGCAGAAATACACAGGATCATAAGAGATTACTACAAGCAACTATAGGCCAATAAAATGGACAACCTGGAAGAAATGGACAAATTGTAAGAAATGCACAACCTTCCAAGACGGATCCAGGAGGAAACAGAAAATATGAACAGACCAATCACAAGCACTGAAATTGAAAATGTGATTAAAAGTCTTCCAACAAACTAAAGCCCAGGACCAGATAGCTTCACAGGCGAATTCTAACAAAAATTTAGAGAAGGGCTAACACCTGTCCTTCTCAAACTCTTCCAAAATATAGCAGAGGGAGGAACACTCCCAAACTCATTCTATGAGGCCACCCTCACCCTGATACCTAAACCAGACAAGGATGTCACAAAGAAAGAAAACTACAGGCCAATAGCACTGATGAACATAGATGCAAAAATCCTCAACAAAATACTAGCAAACAGAATCCAACAGCACATTAAAAGGATCATACACCATGATCAAGTGGGGTTAATCCCAGAAATGCAAGGATCCGTCAATATATGCAAATCAATCAATGTGATACACTATATTAACAAATTGAAAGAGAAAAAACCATAAGATCATCTCAATAGATGCAGAGAAAGCTTTTGACAAAATTCATCACCTATTTATGATAAAAACCCTGCAGAAAGTAGGCATAGAGGGAACTTAACATAATAAAGGCCACATATGACAAACCCACAGCCAACATCGTCCTCAGTGGTGAAACATTGAAACCATTTCTACTAAGATCAGGAATACGACAAAGTTTCCCACTCTCACCACTATTATTCAACATAGTTTTGGAAGTTTTAGCCACAGTAATTAGAGAAGAAAAAGAAAAAAAAGGCATAGAAATCGGAAAAGAAGAAGTAAAGCTGTCACTGCTTGCAGACGACATGAAACTATACATAGAGTATCCTAAAGATGCTCCAAGAAAACTACTAGAGCTAATCAATGAATTTGGTAAAGTAGCAGGATACAAAATTAATGCACAGAAATCTCTGGCATTCCTATACACTAATGATGAAAAATCTAAAAGTTAAATTAAGAAAACACTCCCATTTACCATTGCAACAAAAAGAATAAAATACCTAGGAATAAACCTACCTAAGGAGACAAAGACCTGTATGCAGAAAATTATAAGACACTGATGAAAGAAATTAAAGATGACACAAATAGATGGAGAGATATACCATGTTCTTGGATTGGAAAAATCAGTATTTTGAAAATGACTCTACTACCCAAAGCAATCTACAGATTCAATGCAATCCCTATCAAACTATCACTGGCATTTTTCACAGAACTAGAACAAAAAATTTCACAATTTGTATGGAAACACAAAAGACCCCGAATAGCCAAAGCAATCTTGAGAACGAAAAACGGAGCTGGAGGAATCAGGCTCTCTGACTTCAGACTATACTACAAATGACTTCAGACTATACTACAAAGCTACAGTAATCAAGACAGTATGGTACTGGCACAAAAACAGAAATATAGATCAATGGTACAGGATAGAAAGCCCAGAGAGAAACCCACACACATATAGTCACCTTATCTTTGATAAATGAGGCAAGAATATACAGTGGAGAAAAGACAGTCTCTTCAATAAGTGGTGCTGGGAAAACTGGACAGCTACATGTAAAAGAATGAAATTAGAACACTCCCTAACTCCATACACAAAAATAAACTCAAAATGGATTAAAGACCTGAATGTAAGGCCAGACACTATCAAACTCTTAGAGGAAAACATAGGCAGAACACTCTATGACATAAATCACAGCAAGATCCTTTTTGACCCACCTCCTAGAGAAATGGAAATAAAAACAAAAATAAACAAATGGGACCTAATGAAACTTCAAAGCTTTTACACAGCAAGGGATACCACAAACAAGACGAAAAGACAACCCTCAGAATGGGAGAAAATATTTGCAAATGAAGCAATAAACACTCCCATTTACCATTGCAACAAAAAGAATAAAATACCTAGGAATAAACCTACCTAAGGAGACAAAGACCTGTATGCAGAAAATTATAAGACACTGATGAAAGAAATTAAAGATGACACAAATAGATGGAGAGATATACCATGTTCTTGGATTGGAAAAATCAGTATTTTGAAAATGACTCTACTACCCAAAGCAATCTACAGATTCAATGCAATCCCTATCAAACTATCACTGGCATTTTTCACAGAACTAGAACAAAAAATTTCACAATTTGTATGGAAACACAAAAGACCCCGAATAGCCAAAGCAATCTTGAGAACGAAAAACGGAGCTGGAGGAATCAGGCTCTCTGACTTCAGACTATACTACAAACTACAGTAATCAAGACAGTATGGTACTGGCACAAAAACAGAAATATAGATCAATGGTACAGGATAGAAAGCCCAGAGAGAAACCCACACACATATAGTCACCTTATCTTTGATAAATGAGGCAAGAATATACAGTGGAGAAAAGACAGTCTCTTCAATAAGTGGTGCTGGGAAAACTGGACAGCTACATGTAAAAGAATGAAATTAGAACACTCCCTAACACCATACACAAAAATAAACTCAAAATGGATTAAAGACCTGAATGTAAGGCCAGACACTATAAAACTCTTAGAGGAAAACATAGGCAGAACACTCTATGACATAAATCACAGCAAGATCCTTTTTGACCCACCTCCTAGATAAATAGAAATAAAAATAAAAATAAACAAATGGGACCTAATGAAACTTCAAAGCTTTTACACAGCAAGGGATACCACAAACAAGACGAAAAGACAACCCTCAGAATGGGAGAAAATATTTGCAAATGAAGCAACTGACAAAGGATTAATCTCCAAAATTTACAAGCAGGTTCATTCAGCTCAATATCAAAAAACAAACAACCCAATCCAAAAATGGGCAGAAGACCTAAACAGACATTTCTGCAAGGAAGATATCCAGATTGCCAACAAACAAATGAAAGAATGCTCAACATCATTAATCATCAGAGAAATGCAAATCCAAACTACAATGAGATATCATCTCACACTGGTCAGAATGGACATCATCAAAAAATCTAGAAACAATAAATGCTGGAGAGGGTGTGGAGAAAGGGGGAACCTCTTGCACTGTTGGTGGGAATGTAAATTGATACAGCCACTATGGAGAACAGTATGGAGGTTCCTTAAAAAACTACAAATAGAACTACCATTTGACCCAGCAATCCCACTACTGGGCATATACCCTGAGAAAACCATAATTCAAAAGGAGTCATGCACCACAATGTTCACTGCAGCTCTATTTACAATAGCCAGGATGTGGAAGCAACCTAAGTGTCCGTCAATAGATGAATGGATAAAGAAGATGTGGCACATGTATACAATGGAATATTACTCAGCCATAAAAAGAAATGAAATTGAGTTATTTGTAGTGAGGTGGATGGACCTAGAGTCTGTCATATAGCGTGAAGTAAGTCAGAAAGAGAAAAACGAATACCATATGCTAACACATATATATGGAATCTAAAAAAAAAAAGGAAAGATAGATACATACTATGTAATAGATATATATATAACATGGAAATTATAGTATAATGATCAGATTATATATGTTCTATAACACACATCTCTATACTGATGTTAAAATATCATTCTCCATTTTGAGATGGTTTGGTGAATATTTCGTCATTGGTAAGCACCAGCCAGAACAGAAGAATTTGGTCTCTATTCCACTGATATTCAGGATGAAGAGCATACTGAACACATCTGATATTATTTCTTAGTCTTTCATCCTCTTGTTTTAGCTAAATAAGTTTCTCGAGAACAGAGACCACATCTTGTGATTTCTCTGCATTCTGCACAGGACTTAACTAGGCCAGGGCCACTCAGAGGAGAGAGTGCAATATATGTGAGTTTGTATATAATCAAGACAACCTGAGATATTGCAGGCAATGCATTTTGGGGAACAATTACCTCTGGGGTGAAATAAGAACAACCCACGTCACCCCATATTAGCTTTCTAGAATGCAGCCTTCCAGTCTGACCTTTCAGTGACCTCCGACTTCGCAGAGCTTGTTGATCACCTGAAGCCTCTTTCACTTACTTCCCAGTAAATCATTTCACTCACTGTCCCCACCACCCTTTCAGGGAGGGCAGGAGAGGTGTCCTAAAAGAGGCACCTCAAAGCATGAAAATATTTTAACCACAATCATCAGTTTGTGTTGTCTGTCAGAGCAAGCAGGTAGATTTTCCAGCAAGCCTTGAGTCTGTGTCTCTGCACAGTGAGAAAGGCATTTAGAGAAAGAATAAAATACTGCATGAGGTTCCTGGCTGTGTGTGGAAACCCACAAAATATTCTCACCCAATTAAACATTTAATGAGGCCATCTTGGAAAAGCTGTTGTCTCCAGTTGTAGTTAGCGTTTTCCCCTCATCAGAGCCTTTATTTAGGGGTCATAATGCCTGGAAACATCTTGACCACTCACCCTTTCCCTCGTCTTAATGGGCCACGGCTCACAGAGCTCTCCTCCCCAACTCTCACTTTCTCCCTCTTGCTGACCATCCAGTATCTCCAGTGCCCTTACCGGACTCTATCCTTGCGACTAGAGATTATCATACTAAGTGAAGTCAGAAAGAGAAAGAAAAATACCATATGATATCACTTATATATGGAATCTAAAATATGGCACAAATGAACCTATCTACAAAACAGAAACAGAATCAGGGACATAGAGAACAGACTGGTGGTTGCGAAGGGGGAGGGGCGGGGAGAGGGTTGGATTGGGAGTTTGGAATTAGCAGAGGCAAACTGCTATATATAGAATGGATAAACAGCAAGGTCCTCCTGTATAGCACAGGGAACTATATTCAGTATCCTGTGATAAACCATAATGGAAAAGAATATGAAAAAAAATGTATATATATGTATAACTGAGTCACTTTGCCGTACAGCTGTAATTAACACAACATTGTGGTTCAACTATACTGCAATAAAAAATAAATTTAAAAAATTATATTCATTTCCCAAATATGAAAACTAATATTCCTGAAATTCTGGCTGATATTTTTTAGACTCATCAATATCATTATTATTTGCATACACTTGGAATAAATACAAAGGGCACATCACACACACAAACAAATCAGACATTATCTGAGTTAACTCCCACAACCAGCCAGTGAGATAGGTTTTCTCATCTTCATGTTACAGATAAGTAAACTGAGCCCCAGAGAAGTAAAGCAACTTGCTCAACGCAACACAGCAATGATGAGGTATGGTTGGGATTCCAACCCTGGTCTGTCTGACTCCAAATGATCTACTCTTTTTATCTAGCCCACCACGTTGTATCAGGTGGCTCGTTATATTTCAGATACATAGACGATTCCAGTCTGAAGAAGAAATGAGCAAATAACCCCCCATCACTTTGCTGACAGCCAATGTAAAGACAATAGAGATTAGTGGACCTGCCAGTGAAAAATGTTCCATGAGGATCCGTTGTCTTTAAAACTGGTTCACGTAGGAACTGGTTCAGGCTGATTAGGAGGCTAAGTTACAGATGGCAGTAAAGCAGTTCAGTTCTGGTTTGAGTTAAGCCAGATCTAGGTTAGTCTTTATTCTACCACCCCCTTAGGAGAGTGACTGTGACAATTAAAAGAAAGACCATGGGTAAAAAAGTACACAACTCTGTGCCTGACCCACGGCTGAAGCTTACTACATAGTCCTTTAATCTCACTGACATTCAGATACAGTCGCTCACACAGAACTGCATATATTTGCCCTGTCCTATCTTTTAGATGCCATGTTGATACCACATTGATTCCCATAAAATCACAGCTATTTGATTGTCTGGAAAGGTAGAAACCAGGAAGCCTGCATCCATGGTAGAGTCATGAGAGGGTCCAGAAAGTTATGTGTGTCTTCTGCTCTAACCCACTTTGGGATCACATCGTCAAGAAAGAGCTGAAGGAAAACGCCTGCCGTGTCCAGTAGGAACGGTCTGTTACAATTGCCCTCCATAAAGTATTTGCTCCTACTACAGAGTGAGTCAGGAGGCAGCCTCTGAACTGAGAAGAAACAGGTCTACTTGGGATTTATGGTTCGGCATCCTCTCATCTTTTAGTCATAGAGCTAACTGACTCATGTTTTCCTCCCACATAAATTGCCTTTGTTCTCTCTCTCTTAGGAGGCCGGGATCGATCAGGTAATGAGATTTGAAATGTCTGTCTGTTTCCCGTTAAGCGTCATGAAGGACAGCGTCATTCCCAAAGACGTGTTCCTTGTACAAGGAAATAAGCAGGGAACTTTGAAACCTAGTTGGTGAAAATGGCCTCAGTGGGACCGTTTAAATAAACAGCACTGTGTCTCATTTTAAGACTGTTTCTCCTGTTATTTCTGTGAAAGAGCACCCTGCATGCCAGGTAGCATGACATTGACTGATTCCGCCAAATCACCGATAGAACTGCATCCTTCAAAGTGAGAAGCAACATGGTCCAGGAAGAAGAATTATAGGAGAATTGATGAGAGAAAAGTTGCTACTGCTAAGAGATGAGGAAAAATGATCGGGAATGCCATGAAGAAAAAGTGTGGGATTTGGGGCTTGAGATAAGTTACAACTCAATTCTCCAACAGTTACATAACCTTGAGCAAATTGCTTGACCTCCCTGGAGCTTGGTTTTGGAATCCCATTCTGTAAAAATGAATAGGATAATACCTATGGAAAACCATTGATGTGAACTCTTATACATATATTTAAAAATCTAATAAAAATCCAGCAACTCAAACATATCAGCCTATTTGGCCTAAGTAAACTGCTATTTCAAAACACAGAATTTATGGCAAGGATCTGCTACATTAGCAGCAAACAGTTGTTCTGTCTCAGAAGGTTCTGGTTAAAAAACAGTTAGAAGGGAGCAGGTGGCATAATCTAACAAGATATTGGTAGACCGGTTCAGAAGATAACACTCAGCCCTAGTTAACAATACTGTATTGTATATTTGAAAATTGCGAAGAGAATAGATTTTAAACGTTTCCATCACAAGAAAAATAAAATTTGTAACTATGTGAGGTGATGGGTGTTAACTAAACTTATTGTGGCGATCATTTTGTAATGGGTACATGTATCAAGTCATTATGTTGTATACCTTAAGCTAATACAATGTTACATGTCAATTATATCTCAATAAAACTGGGGAGAAAAAATATATAACGCTCAGAGTTTCTCCTTTTGACTAGCTTGACTCTATTTTGATGCGGGGGGGGGGCGGAATTATGTGTGATGTATTTTTATACTGTAAGAGAGCAAATAAGAGGGTGGGTTATTTTTCACAACTTATGCAATTGATTTCCTGTGGTATCTTGTTTTGTGCTCTCTCACATTTTGATGATAACAAACTTCTTTTTTTGTTTCATCCCTCTGGAATAACAGGATATTATCCTGGCAGGTTAAAGAGGGACTTCATGATATGGGGTGCCTACATGTTTACACTCTTAAGAGTGCTAATTACCATTCGTATAGAATTATAATCAAATAGTTTTAATACATTTCTAGGGAGTATAGAGAAATACTTCCAATAATAGGAAATAATAGATGAAAGCAATTAATATATCAATGCAAAAGTTCTGTTTACACATTAATATTACCATAGTGTTAAAGCAAGATATAAAGTAAACCGATCCCTCAGCTCTCTTCATCCCTAGCAAAGAACAGAGGTTTTACAGGAGATGGGGCATGAGACAGGTGTCCCAGGAACCCTGGGGACAGGTGTAAAGGAAAATTACCCCTGCCACCTCCTATGGGGCTTTGTAGTTTTCAAAAGGTTTTATCATACCGTCTTATTTGTTCTTCACCACAATTTGGAAAGAAAGGCAATTCAATTTAAAGAGATGGAAACTGAGGCACAGGGAGGTTGCCATTTGCCCACCTTCACCCAGACAAGTGGCAGTCCCAGGACAAGCCTTCATCCCACCCCACCCCCTACACAGGAAAGCACAGAGGAAACAAAATATCTATTGGTTGCTTATATAAGACTCAGGAACTACTCTGAAGGGTAATTATGTAGCAAACATAAATGAAGGGCTTCCTGGATATCACATTTAGGGAAGAGGAGATAATGTTATGGAAAAACTTCCCCCTCAAAATATGTAGAAACTCTAAAGAACTATAGGGATTTATAAATCTACACCCTTATCCAGTTACTGTTGGCATGAATCTTATGATAAAGTTGCTACTCTCAGAGTTTTTTTCCAATTCTCCAAATCACAGAGTTCTAGACTGAAAAAAAGAACTTCTCAAATTTCAGAAGAGAGGATAGCATTAAATATAGACTCATGCGTCACATGGGTTTGCAATGATTTTGAACAAAATCATTTTAAATAATGTTTATGGTGTTGTCTGAGCGGATAGAATTTTAATGTTTTGCTTGGTGCTATCATTTGAAGTTAGAAGGGAATAAAAGGAAAGCAAGAAAGTACAGAAAGACACAGGATAATAAACCCTGAACCTAATAATAAAATTCAAGTCCAGCATGTTTCACCGTTAAGTAAGCTAGGTACATCTGATATAATGGCTGAAAATTATGAAAAGTTGAGTCTTTTGTGGATAAAATTATGAGACTCTCAAAGCATGCCTTTGTTCTTCCAAGATGGCGGGAAGATGCACTCTGGGCCAAGTAAGGTGTGGCAATGAAGAGCACATCACTTCCCCACAGAGGAGCCAAGATGCACAGTATACACTTATAGACAAGTAAATTAGGCATTGAGTTCTGCGACCAGAATAGTCCTTACAGATCAGGAGCTCAGTTCCCATCTTTTAGAGGAGAAAAATATAAGGCCTAAAGTGGATAAACGCCATGCTCAATGTCCCTCACCTCCTAAAGGGCAGAGATAGGACTAGAATCTGGACATCCAGATCCTCAGTGAACGCCTTGTACACTAGACCATGTATCATGTTTTCCTTTTAAACTTACCTCCATTCTCAAAGTCTTATAGAACGAGCATGTATTGCTTTCATGATCAGAAAAAAATTTAATGAAGGAAAAATATACCACAGGAAGCACATAGAAAGTGGACACCCCAGGTTGTGAAGCATTAAGGAAGGAGCGGAGTTTGGATTGAGAGTCTAGATGGGGAGAGATGGTAGTGGAGACGGCATTTGAGGTGACGGAAAGGTGGGATGGAGTGAGTGGTGGGAACATGGTGGAGCAAAGACAATAGGTACAGAGTATGTAGAAGGTACTGTGAACCTCTGTAGAAGAATGGAGACTGGGGGTCTTTGAGGGATGACTCATTCCCCTTTGTGTCTCAAGACCTTGGTATATTGGGGATGTTTAATATCCTGGAAGGAAGGGAGAAAGGGAAGAGATGGGAAGGCAGGGATGGGGAGAGGAAGAGAGGGAGGAAGGAAATGGTAAAAATATGACGATAAGGGAAGCTGAAACCACACTGTAGAGATTTTGCATTGTCAATTCTTGGAATTTGGACTTCATTTATGAAATTAAATGAACGTACTGATATGACTTCTGATCAGGGAAGCTACTTGATTCGGATTATATTTCAGAAAGACCATTATAGCAGCAATAAAAAAAAGATGAACTGGGAGGTGAAAAGACTGGAAATATGGAGGTTTGAGATTTTTAGAACTTCTCATACAGTTGTTTCTTTTCTCTTTAATTTTGATACTCTGGTTAAAGTTTCCAACACTCAGTCAGCAAACTGTTTTGAACATAGGGGCTCAAAAGATATCTTGAATTGTTCTCTTTCCTGAGTGTTTTATAAGCCCTGAGCTGGCAAAACGTATTAGCTTAACTGATTATATTTAAATCTGAATCAAAATTGTGGATTTAAAAGCTGCAGTATGGTTTTTTTTCTTTACCATCTGGTCCTTTACTTTTCTATTTTTTTATTTTTTAACATCTTTATTGGAGTATAATCGCTTTACAATGGTATGTTAGTTTCTGCTGTATAACAAAGTGAATCAGCTATACATAAACATATATCCCCATATCTCCTCCCTAAAGCTGCAGTATTTAAACAAAAAATACAGGTTAAATAAAAATATCTAAATATGATTAAAACTCACAGCCTTTAAGATAAAACCACCCTGAAATATTAAAAAAAAAACCAGTACGCTATTATCAAAATACAGAGTTGTTCATATAATTTAAAAAAACACACACATACACAAAATGTCTTCCTGCACAGAATTCTAAAAGACACATTTTTCCAACCAAACTAATGAACGTGAAGAACTTAAAGCAGACAAGTTCTCACTCCAGCCAGGGACCGGCAACTCTGCTCTCCATCTTTTAGGACACCACAGATCTCATGGAATGAGGTCTTCCATAAAGCCAAAGGTACAAATGACCAATGGAGTATGGAAGCACGTAATTCCTAGTCTACGCTTCAGTTAACAGGAGGGGGAATGATGGGCAGAATGTAGAGATGAAACCCTGGGCTCTTGGAGGCTGAGCTGTAAAAAAGCTCTAAAGTTAAGGAGAAGAATACGGAGTGGCCTGAATTGGGGATGGTAAATAAGGTGGAGTAAAACCTCAGGAAATAATGAAGTAACAGAAAAGGAAGGAGCAGACAAAAGCAAACCCATGAGAGACAGATCTATAGAAATTACCAAATCAACCATGGGGCCTTTAGAATGAAGGGATCATTCATGCGCTGCAAAAGATTAAGCGAATCTGCAAGAGCCATAAAGCCTTACTTCTCTGGAAAGAGAATTCAAAGCTGCACAGGAATTCAACGAGCGCACAGACAGATATCCGGTGACACTACCAGGAGTTCAAAGATGCTCTTTGCCTAGAGTCCAGTGCATTGGGGGAAAATGGCTTAGGAGGCTTTAGGAACAAGATACATAAGAGCAACCCTATAAATATAACAAGGCAAGTGAAAGGTGAAGATCTTACTGGAGGGAAAAACACACCTGAACTAACACAAGTTATGGGAACATAAATTGTCCAGGGTAAGTAATGATGATTTCATACCACCTTATTGAGCTCTTCAGTAAGTTGACTCTTCAAAACTATTGGAGAAGTTTTGCATGTGGTATTCTCCTAGGGGAATAATGTGTTACAGGATATCTCTCACCCCCTCTTTTTTCATCCAGTCAGTTTTCTCTTTCTGTTCACATCAGGACTTATTGAGAACATCTGCTCCATTCATCACGACTCCACAGAAGCAAGGGCACTGTTCACCTCAGAACCCTGAGAACATCTTCTGTCTGTGTGCCTGCGATGGATGCCCAGAGCTTTCAGGGGGAGGCTACTCATGTACCAGGTCTTTCCTTAACCACTGGGAGATACAAAAGAAATGGCATACAGAAGGTAAAACACGTGCACGCCCTGCCCCACCCCCCAACAGGAGTAAAAATCCACTGATGACATTCAAGGACTTTGAGTCTTCCTGTTTTGAGGATTCTGGAAGTATCTCTTTAGAAAAGTCACATTCAAAACTCATCCGCCAAGGCAAGTGACGAATTATTTTGGAACACAATGAATATAAACAGTAAAGCTGGAGTTCAGACTTAGGAAAGAGAGGAGATCGGTACATGTCTAATGTCAGGAGCAGGCAAGTAACTCAGCAAAAACCAAAAACAACGAGAAACCATAATGGCTACAATTAGCAGAGGCTACCCATGATGACACATCTGGAGAGGAGAAGTCAGATGATGTGAATAAAAAGTTCAGTCAGGGGCTTCCCTGGTGGCGCAGTGGTTGTCCCAAAAAAAAAAAAAAAAAAAAAAAAAAAAAAAGTTCAGTCAGGATGATGCTGAATGGTCAATGAGTTTGTATTTGAAAAGGAAGGATTTAAAGTTAGAGGATTAAGAAAACCTAGGAACCGCCATAGCAGTCTGTGCTGTGGTCAGAGGCATTGCTCAGTGTGGTGGGGAGTAGGCTCACCCCCAAGTTTCTCTCCGAGTTGCACCCTCAGTGGGAGGCACAGGGTACAAATTCATCATTACCATGACCATTTTCTTGGCACAGACGGGGCATGGTGAAGGGTGTCGGGAATGAGGATTCCACGCTCAGGTTTCTTCCCAACCTTCTCAGTGTGGTGTCCCTCTCAGTTCAGCCAACAACAAGATGAGCAGACATGTCACATTCAGGAAATGCACAGAGGTTAAATAGCCTGCTGCCATCTGTCCCCCTTGGGGTGGAGAAACACCAAAAGTATTTCCCTAGGCTGGGCAGTGAATTCACTCATCTGACGTGGTGAATAGCTGCTCTCCTGCCTGGGTCAAATCCTCACTCAAGGTTCTTTTACACTGACATTCTTAAAGGACTGTACATCCCAGAGATAGATATAAACCAGGAGAGAAACCAGGAGTCGTGCAAAAGGGGGATAAAGGTATTTTTCCAAAGACATATTTAGACTGATGGACAAAAGGATCACCCAGCCTTGCACACTGCAGGCATGCAGGGCTGGGCTGATGACTCATGTCACAACTCAGACAGGAGGCAGTTGAGGCCTCAGCAACAAGAGCCTTCGAACAACCAGCTGATTGCTGTTCTCTCCCTCTGAAATTCCCTTCCTGCGTACTCATCCCTTATGGCCCGATATTACCCATCCTTCACGGTTTAGCTCAAGTGCTACCTCCTGCAGGAAGCCTTCCTGGCTTTATGCAGCCAAGTGACATTTCTCTCTCCTCTCAGTTCCCGTGACCTGTGTTTCTCCTGCAACCCATGCGGCATCTTTAAACCCAGTAGTGTTTAAGAGCTCAGATCTGGAGCCAGACTGCCTGGGTTCATAATCTTAACCTATCTGTTCCCGTTTCACTATTTGTAAAATAGGATAACAGAATCTACTTCACCAGGCTATTGTGAGGACGAAGTGAAATGACTTTCTTAAAGTGCCCTTCCCCTGGGAAGAGCTATATAGGTGCTTACCATTACAATTACTATTACAAGTGGTTTAAGTCTATACTACTCAACCGCCTCTAACAGATAGTAGCTCCTGGTGGCCAGGATCTGTGCTTGATTTGTTTTGTCCCCCACAAACTATAGCACAGTGCTTAGGACACAATGACACGCATAAGTAATGAATATAACATTCATTAGTTTTCTTAGATGTTTGTATTTTAAGGGTAGAGTTCTTGGGCAGCAGGGAGGGGAGGCAGGCAAGACCAGGGATGAAGGAACTGGCCATTCTCTATATCAGCCTCTGCCAAAGCTGCCAGGGGTTCAAGGAACAGAGTTAAATGCATTGGCCAAGTTCAGACAAATGTCACTATCAAGGGGGCCTAATTCATTAGAAAGAGAGAGGTGGTGAGAGACTCGCTTCTTCAGAAAGGGAGACTCAATGTAAGATAGAACTAAGCTATTTTGGACCTATTTATTTCAAGTCAACACAATAGTATGTATTTGCGGGGCCCAGGAGGCCAGTAATGTCCAGAGTAGACTGAGGTTTTTTGGTCAGAAAAATACATATCAAAATCCTGCCTCCACATGTGGCTAGTTATGTGACCCTGGGCTGGGATGTAAACTTCTCTGTAAAATGGGAATAAGCATACCTAACATTTGGGACTGGTGGAAGGATTAGCAGTAAGTAGCCAGTCTAATTTGGACCCATAGCAGATGCTCAGCAATGGGCATTTATTCTTGTTCTTGTTATTCTTATACTTGGCAGGTTAGAGAGCAGCCTGTGAGCATAAGATTCAATTCCAAGTCCTAGGGATGGTGGGCCTGGCACAACCTGGGATGATGCTGGACTGGCCAAGGTTGGACCCAGTAACTAACGCTGGCAAGGATGGAGAAGGCAGAGGCAGGGGCTCTGCTCAGCCCTCCCATCTTAACATTTGTTTGCATACAAACTGACCACACACATACTCTGTGATCCATTCTCCAAGAATAGCTCCACCTTCATTACTGGCATCACCCAACCAGAAAACACAATCCTGTGGTACTTCCTTTGAAGGTAAGGTAAGCTGGGGGCTGAGGCAAGGATAGGACAGAAAAAGGAAAGCCAGTTAAAGAGTAGAGATATTTGGGAGAATGAGAGACCATTGAGTTGAACTGGTGTAATTCCCCAGCAGCTTGCTGAAAAATGAGAAAATCATTCAATATACTTTGCCAAACAGCTGCTTTGATTTTTTTTTTTTTTAAAGCATGAACCAACCAAGTTGTCCAGCTGTCAGAACTACGTAGCCAAAGCCACAGACTACGTTGCTCTAAGAAATAAAGGATGGCTTGAGCAGGCATGTTTAATAGGCCAAAGAATGGCATTAAGAACTCTAAAGGGAAAGATGGAGGAAATACAAATGAGCAGATTTTCCAAAGCTATTTCTGCCTACAGTGTATTAGTGGAGGAACACCAAATTCTTTAAGGTTTACGTAAAGATGACACGCATAGTCACAAACAAGGAGGGACCCCAAAGATAACACAATTACGAGTATTTTTCCAGAAATCAGATGGCACAGAGTTGGGGCTATCGAGAGGTTCTCAGAGCCAGTGATTTAAAGATATTATTCTTTTACTTTAGGTGTTAGTAATTCAAGGGCTTCTGGGCTTTTTTTCTCTACCTTTTCTTCTAAGAAGAAAGGGGGCCAGGACAGAAATTAGCTGGAGACAAAGGGACAGTTCATTGCTGCCTTTTGTTTTATTTGTTTGTTTTTGTTTTTCTTTTCTTCTTCTAAGTTACTTGTAAGCCTTTGCCTGTACATTAAAATACATCCTCATTTTTAACTGGTTGCTAAGAACTGAAACTGAAAAGGGAGGCCTAAGAGGGAAGACAAGCCTTTAGGGGTAGGATGTCCACAGAAAGCAGCTTACCAAATTAGAGCTGTCTCCTCGTTCATTTGCCAGGCCCTGAGGCCTCCGCATGCCCTAGCTTCACATGACTGCATATCCCAGGGATAATTAAAAAATAAATAAATTTTACTTTTATCAAAGCAATTCATGTTCACATTTTAAAAATCAAATACAACTAAGAGGTCTACAATGAAAAACTGCATTCTCCTGGCCCACGCCACGGTCTGGCCCCAGGCAACAACTTAAAACACCTGAATTGTTTCCTCTGGCATCTATCACCGCATCTCTCATAATACATTCCTAGTGCTCTTTTTCTTTTGAAGATATTATTTGTTAATTTCCTGGCATTTTAGTTGATGATTTAGCTCTCTTATATCACCTCACCTCTCCTTTCCATCCAATATAGACATTGTTTCAGTTGTCTATTTGGGGATAACAAATCACCCCAAAATAAGTGGCTTAAGGAAATAACAATTTATTATTTCTTGTGATGCTCTGCATCAGTTGGGTGTTCTTATGTAACTTATGTGGCTTCACTGATGTAACTGCATTCAGCTGGTGGACTGGCCAGGAGCTGGACTCAGCTGAGCTTTCATTCAGGGCTCCTTAGTCCTCCTTCCACATGCCTCACTTGGGCTTCCTCAGAACATGGCAGTCTCAAGGCAGCATTCCAAGAGGAAGCATTCCTAAAGCTTGAAAACAGAAACTACAAGGTCTCTTAAAGTCCAGCTTCACAAGGCTTCAGCATTCGCTTCTACCGCAGTGTATGGGTCCATGTAAGGGACAGGGCAAGCCTAAACTCTGAGGGAGGAGAAATCAACTCCACAACTTGATGGGAAGAGTGACAAAGCCTCATTGCATAAGGCATACAGGATAGGAGATATTTGGAAATAAGTTACCACAGCTATATCTAACTCTAATTAATAGCAGTATTTAAGTTATTGTTTAAATATTGAACAAGGCAGAGACAGATTCTACAGGTATAGTTCCATCTGGCACAACATATTTACTTTTCCTAGAGTTAATGATTATTTTGTTTTTATGTTTGCTTTTGACGTGAGTGGTCTTCAGCGTACCTATCCTTAGTTTTTTTTCCATCAGATCAATTGTGTGTTCACTTTTCAAATGTTAACAGACTGCCAGGAGGGCTTCTCTCCCAGAAGTTTCTATCTTCCATCCTCCTCCTGCAGTCTGAACTGGCTTTTCTCTAGAAAAAAGCTGTCATCTTATAACTTCACTTCACCACTTTCACCCTTTGTTGGGTTTCTCTTTCCTGAATGCTTTTTTCTTAAAAAAACAAACAAACAAAAAACTCCTTTATTTTGCACATCTCTAACAGCTTGTTAATAAAGGTGGGGGAGGAATAAACATTCTAAGTCCTTCTTTTCAAAGCATCTTGAATCTCCAAAAGATCTCTGGGGACATCAGGCACACAAAATTGAAATTATGACTTTGCAACATCAAGTTTTCATAATGCTGAAGAAGAGTGGGGATGGTTTCGTGAGGTCAGTATAACTGTACAGGGAGCTCTAGTGAGTGCAGAGTTTTAAAGGATATGTACAGAGTGGGGAAATAATGAAGGTGCCCAACTGGTCAGAAAATAATAATTAGATTTACATGATTCTTACAATAAGTGTGAGGGACAACCAAAAGGGCTTACTTAGTTGTGTAAGATTCAAGAAGGAAGTATTGGAACTAATGGCATAATTTTTATGTGAAAATATATAATGGTATAATTATAAGAAAATAGATCATGTGTAATTTTTAATGAAAACTGAACTTCATTACCGATTCTCTTAAAAAAGAGAATATTTTCTATGTATGTACCACATCTTCTTTATCCATTCCTCTGTCGATGGACATTTAGGTTGCTTCCATGTCCTGGCTATTGTAAACAGTGTTGCAGTGAACATTGGGGGTGAATGTATCTTTTCAAATTATGGTTTTCTCCGGATATATGCCCAAGAGTGGGATTACTGGATCATATGGTAGCTCTATTTTTAGTTTTCTAAGGAACCTCCATACTGTTCTGCCTAGTGGCTCTGCCAGTTTACATTCCCACCAACAGTGTTGGAGGCTTCCCTTTTCTCCACACCCTCTCCAGCATTTACTTTTTGTAGATTTTTTGACAATGGCCATTCTGATTGGTGTGAGGTGATACCTCAGTGAAGTTTTGATTTGCATTTCTCTGGTAGTTAGTGATGTTGAGCATCTTTTGATGTGCTTTTTAACCATCTGTATGTCTTCTTTGGAGAAATGTCTATTACTCAGCCATAAAAAAGGATGAAATAATGCCATTTGCAGCAACATGGATGGACCTAGAGATTGTCATACTGAGTGAAGTAAGTCAGACAGAGAAAGACAAATATCATATGATATCACTTATATGTGGAGTCAAAAAAAAAAAAAACAAGACTACAAATGAACTTATCTACAAAACAGAAATAGAGTTACAGATGTAGAAAACAAGCTTATGGTTACCAGGGGTTAAGGTGGGGGAGGGATAAACTGGAAGATTGGGATTGACAAATACACACTACTATATATAAAATAGATAACTAATAAGGACTTACTGTATAGCACAGGGAATTCTACTCAATACTCTGTAATGGCCTATATGGGAAAAGAGTCTAAAAAAGAGTGGGTATACGTATATTTATAGCAGATTCACTTTGCTCTACACCTGAAACTAACACAACATTGTAAACCGACTATACCCCCAAGAAAAATGTTAAAAGAAGAGAGAATATTTTCAACTCTGAAAAGGGCAGAAAATACGTGGATATGTGGAGACACTACCAGTGTTCACTGATAGCTTGTTCTCTCCTTCCTGATACAATGGAGGGTTGTGATTCCCTACCGCTAGAAGTTTGGCTTGGCTATGTGATTTGCTTTGGCCAATGATATGTCACTAGAAGTGATATGTATCATTTTGAGTTTAAAATAGTTAATTGCCTGTGCATGTCTTTCCAGCATGATCTTCCAGTCATTGCAATCGTGTAAACCCATTTTGATACATAAATGCAACAGTAAAATATAATTGATGCTATTTGTCACTGCAGCATAACCTAGCCTAATCCAAATAAAACAAGAAAATTGAAGCCAAACACAGGTGAAGTGATCACAAGAAAAAATTAGGATGTTTTTAATGTGTTTCCTGGCCTTGAAAAGTTATAAAGGGCAACATATATACTCATTAAAAACACAGTCTTTGGAGTTTGAGACCTGGCTTTGAATCCTGATTACTACTTACCATATGGGTGACTTTGGGCAAATAGTTAGCTCTTTGGGTCTTGGATTCCTGATCTGTAAATTTCAGATATTCATGCCTACTTCATAGATTTGGGGGAAATTAAATTAGATAATGTAAGTCAGGTGTCTATGCAGCGTTTATAAAACACAACTTTTGGAATATACGGTTATTGCTGTTTTTGTTGTTAAGAGAACTTCCCAAATGTAGCCTCAAAATTCTGCCAAAAATCTTATAAGAATTAAGATAGAAAATACTATCTTGCCTCACCAAAAGGAACATGTTGCAAAAATATATATTGTGCTTAATATCTATCCCAAGTAGCTTTCTGGGTCAAATGATAAAGTTGAATATTTGTGAACTCTAAGAGAAGAAAGATGAGAAAAATAATATGTTCATGAAAAACGAGATACATCCTAAGCTTTCCTTTTTGTAAAATAAGATTATCAGAATAGTAGATTTTGGGGAAACTATAGATATAGTATAATTTGGGGGAAACTAAAGACATAGTGTACCCGACCACACCAAAACATTTCACAATGTCTCCCTCTAGTAATTACAGATAAAAGTACAAAAATGAGGATATCTTAACAACAAAATCTAATAGATTTGTAACTGAAAGGGCCAATACTACTGTATGTCAAGGGAGACATGGCACAGAGCTTTGTCTTTGCACCACATTATTCATTCATTCATTCAAAAGTCATTTATTGAACACCTACTACCTAATAGGTGTGCTAGGTACCTGGGGTGTAGCAAGGAATAAACAAACTTGTGTTAATTTCTTTTTTAATTGAAGACTTAGATAAAGGCATAGAATGTTGAACCAAATCCTCTTTGACACAAAATTGGGCCAGAGAGTAAATGCATTGAAAAGAATAATCCAAATGCAAAATGATGTTAAGAGATTATAGCAGGAGATCAATTCTAGCATTTTGTTGTGCTACTCTCAAGAATTTATTTGATCTCTCTAAGCCTCAGCTTTCTTGTGGATAAAATGGAGACAATGATATCAGCTGGTTGACTTGTTTTGAGCTTTTAAGATAATGCATGTAAAGAATACAGCACTGCGCGTGGAATATCCTAGATGCTTAAAATGTAATCACTTTTATTGCTATGGGAATTATCTTTCCACAAAGAGTCATTTGTTTATGCATGCAAGGATTCTCAAAATGTACCAGAAGGCAAAGAGAAGTAAGGTGAATGGTTCAAGGTCAAATAATGAGAAACTGATAGTATCAGAACTTAAAGTCATTTTTCCCTATTTCTGATTAAAACTTTAATATTCTTGCAGTGACCAATATTTGATATTCAAACTCCTGTCGTAAAGAATGCAGTTATTGAAACAATTTCAAGGTACAATAATTTGAGAGTGCCAGGAGATCCTTTGGAACTCAAAGGGAAATTTTGTTATCCACATAGGAATTTCTGTTTCTGTTATTTTAAGCTAGTTACAATTATTGGAAACCAATATTGCTTTAAAAAAAAAATCGGTGATATTCCTTTCATGGGAAAATCAACCTACCCTAATAAGAAAGTCCTTTTCTGCAACTGCACACAAGTTAGATGAAGAAGAGAAGTTGGTAACGCATGAGAAGCCTTTCCCTTGGCCATCACAAGGGTGAATAGGCTGGATGACATGAATCAAAGTAATACTGAGCATCTCACATGATCCTTATGGCAACCCAATGATGAAAGTAGTTACGTGTTCTCATTTATATAGTGAGAAAATAGGCTCAGAGGGGTTACGTGACTCTTCAAGTCACCCAACTCATAAATACTTGAAGAGAGACTCAAATCCAGGTCTTTGCAATTCCATCTCCCATGCTCTTTCTCCTCTTCCACATCGCCTCTGACATGTTTTTCTGCCTATGGTGAGCTGCTGAGTCCTTAGCATTACCTCAAAAGTACCTGCTCACAAGGTATGTCATACTTGGCTAATTCCCACTATCCAGAGAACAGCCCCTTCTATGGGGTCTTTTCTTTGTTACGTCAATATAAAAATAGTGCAAAGCTTGGGAAATAGATTTTAAGCTATTAAAATCTTACCATCTTAACAATACTATTTTAATTGTGTTTACATGCATTCATATTTTTAAATAATTGTAATCATACTCTATATAATTTTGTATCATTTATTCACTCATTAAACGCATATTTACTGAGTATTTGTTATGTTCCAGGCACCATTCTACCAGTGAGAACTACATATGGCAGAGAACAGCAAAGTCCCTGATCTCTTTGAGATTACATGTGCTGGAGAAGACAGATAACAAACAATATAAATAAGTAAGACATATTGTACATTAGATGATAAGTGCTAAAGAAGAAATTAAAAAAAAAGACAAACAGGCAAAGGGGGTAGAAGTTTGGGTGGGGATAAGGGGAGCAGTTGAAATTTTAGATAGATTCCAGGAGACACTTTGCTGAAAAGTTAACAACTGAGAAAAGACCTAAAGGAAGTGAGAGAACGAGCCCAATCTGTGGCATGGCAGGTAGAATTTTAATATGACCCCATGGTACCCTTTGCTCCTTGGTTTGATTTCCATGATTATGTTATGTTATGTGGCAAGAGGAATTTTGCAGACATTGACCCTAAGACAGAAAGATTACGCATATGGGCCTAACCTAATCACATGAGCCCAATAAAAGCAGAGTTTTCTCCAGTTGGTAGCAAAAGAGAAAGTGAGGAACAACATAAGGGAGGTTCTCTAATGCTCAGATGGAGGGGGCCACATGGAAGGACCTCGGAGAAGCCTCTAGAGATGACAGTGAACCCCCCAGCAAACAGCCAGAAAGAAGATGAAAATCTCAGTCCTGCAAATGCAAAATACTGAATTCTACCAACAACATGAATGAGCCTGGAAGCAGATTCTTCCCAAAGTCCCGGGATAAGAGTCTAGCTGGTTATACAACACAGGGAATATAGCCAATATTTCATAATAAATACAAATGGAATAAACCCTTTAAAAATCATGAACAACTATGTTCTACACTTGAAACTTATACAATATTGTACATCAATGATACCTCAATTAAAAAAATAAAAATAAAAAAGGAGTCTAGCTGGCCTTTACCTTCATTTCAGTGTGCATGGAGCTGACTGAGCCAAGTGTAGAGAAGTGAGTACACGGAGGTATGGGCATTGTTTCATGCTTGTATTCCTGATGACAAGGATATTTTCATTAGCTATACAATATTCTCATGTGTACCACAATTTACTTAGACCTTCCCCTCTGAGTAATTCTGTTGCTTCAAGTCTTTTGTCATTAGACACTGCCACAACAAGTACCTTCATTCATATAGCATTTTTCCTTAGTTGGCTAGTTTGTCTTTCCAAAGATTGTTATTTTACAATAATATATGGGCCTCAATTTCCCTGGATTCTTGCAAGCACTGAGTATTATCATTCTTTTAATTTCCCCTATTTCAATAAGTAAAAGAATAGCAACAATTAAAGTCTTTTCTGTGAATACTTACAAGAATGAAGATTTCTCTCAATTTGTTTCCTCATAGCATTTCCGTTCATTGATTGTTGAAAGAGGCAATGTTGCTTATTGAGTTACTGACAGGTAAGGCAATCAACAGAAAGAGGTTTCAGACTTGATTTGGGTCATGACTTGCTCTTCCTCAATCCTCTATGTCTCTAGTTCTTCACCTAGGAAATGAAGACGAAGTCTGGCATCGTATCTAAACAATATTTATAAAACATTTACAGAAGTGTCCCTGCATTTCTTCCTATTAACCTAAATATATATTTTCTTTTAAAACAAAAAAAGTGTTGTATAGTGCAAATAACTCTATTGTATTAAGTAGTCCTCAATCATCTAATTAGCATGCTGTGTAACTTAGAGTAAGTCACTTCAACTCTTTGTAGCTTAGTTTCTGCATCTAGATAATGAGGAAATGGGAGTAATTTTCTAGCCAATTCCTGCATGCTATGAGTGTCTATGGTCTTACATAGAAACTATCCACATAATTTACCAGACATGGGCTCTGGTAAATCCTATCCTCTCTGCACAGATACAGTGGGTCTACATTTGGCCCCCAAATTAGTTATTTCTGATCAACTCCCTCAGATACACCTTTACAGCTCCCTATTCCGTTCCTGTTTACTCTGTTATCTGTTCAAATAGTTACATCTTAGCTTTTACTTTTAAGGTAAAAAATTAAACCCAGGTGTCTTCTTCTTCTCTACAATAAATATCAACGATCAAAGAATTATAGACAGTGAAAAATGTATTTATACCACTGAAAAGCATAACCCCAATAAATAGCCTTCTGAGAAATTTAACAAAGGTTCAAGGAGTGAAAACACAAATAAACGAGGATTGAGAGGGTGATGAAAATCACAGGTCCAGAAGACATTTTAAAACTCACAAATGAATAATAAATGCTGCTTTATTCCAATACATTTAATAAAATAGATGGATGATTTTCAAGGGAAAAAGTATGTTCCCAAGTTGGTTCTTAAGAAAACAAGTAATGAGCAGATCAATAACCAAAGATAAAATTGAATAGGTATCAAAGGGACATCATTAAAGAATAAATATGGCTAATTATGTCTGTGAACTCTTTCAAACTTTCAAAGGCAAGAAAATTACTCTGCTTTTGAAAATATTTATTAAATAAATATGTCTTTAAAAACAGAGCTCTGGGAAACTTTCCCATTCACTTTGAGGTTAGCATAATTTTAATATCAAACCTAAAAAAGATCACAGTAAAAGAAAACTATAGATCAATCTTTTTATTCCTAAAGATACAAGAATCCTAAATAAAACATTATTAGATTCTGTCAAGCAGGATAAAAATAGAACGCTCTGAAATTACCAAGTGGGGTTTATTCCAGGAATTCAAGGATGGTTTAACATGTTAATTACATTAACAATTAAGTGGGCTTTAATGAAATTCAACATTTGTGATTATAAACCTTTTATAAACAGAATGCAGAAGGAAAATTCCTTAACATAATAGAGTTTTCAAAAATCAGACTCTAGCAGCAAACATCACACCTAATGAGAAATATTAGACATATTTGTTCAAATGTTATAAATAAAAGAAAGATGAAGCTTATCCTTTGTTTTTCTATATTGGATTGGAGATCTAAGTCAATCGATAGAATAATAAAAATAAGAAAAATAATTGGAAAGGAAAATGTAATCATTTCAAAACGATATAATTATCTATCCAAGGGCAAGAACCATGTCTCTTCTTTTTATTTTTAACATCTCTATTGTAGTATAACTGCATTACAATATTGTGTTACTTTCTGCTGTATAACAAAGTGAATCAGCTATATATATACATATATCCCCATATGCTCTCCCTCCTGCACCTCCCTCCCACCCTCCCTATCCCACCCCTCTAGGTGGACACTAAACACTGAGGTGATCTCCCTGTGCTATGAGGCTGCTTCCCACTACCTATTTTACATTTGGTAGTGTATATCTGTCCATGCCACTCTCTCACTTATTGAAGAGGATGTCTTTTCTCGATTGCATATTCTTGCCTCCTTTGTCAAAGATAAGGTGACCATATGTGTATGGGTTCATCTCTGGGACTTCTATCTGTTCCATTGATCCATATTTCTGTTTTTGTGCCAGTACCATACTGTTTTGATTACTGTACCTTTGTAGTATAGTCTGAAGTCACGGAGCCTGATTCCTCCAGCTCTGTTTTCTTTTGCAAGATTGCTTTGGCTATTCGGGATCTTTTGTGTTTCCATAAAAATTGTACAATGTTTTGTTCTACTTCTGTGAAAAATGTCATTGGTAGTTTGATAGGGAAAGATCTGAATCTGTAGATTGCTTTGGATAGTATACTCATTTTCACAATGTTGATTCTTCTGATCCAAGAACATGGTATATCTCTCCATCAGTTTGTATCATCTTTAATTTCTTTCATCAGTGTCTTATAGTTTTCTGCATACAGGTCTGTTGTCTCCTTAGGTAGGTTTAGTCCTAGAGATTTTATTTTTTTTTTGTTGCAATAGTAAATGGGAGTGTTTCCTGAATTTCTCCGTCAGATTTTTCATCATTAGTCTATGGGAATGCAAGAGATTTCTGTGCATTCATTTTGTATCCTGCTACTTTACCAAATTCATTGATTAGCTCTAGTTGTTTTCTGGTAGCATCTTTAGAATTCTTTATGTATAGTATCATGTCATCTACAAACAGTGACAGCTTTACTTCTTTTCCGATTTGGATTCCTTTTCTTTCTTTTTCTTCTCTGATGGCTGTGGCTAAAACTTCCAAAATTACGTTGAATAATAATGGTGAGAATGGGCAACCTTGTCTTGTTGCTGATCGTAGTGTAAATGGTTTCAGTTTTTCACCATTGAGAAAGATGCTGCCTGTGGGTCTGTCATATACGGCCTTTATTATGTTGATGTAAGTTCTCTCTATGCCTACTTTCTGTAGGGTTTTTATCATAAATAGGTGTTGAATTTTGTCAAAAGTTTTTTATGCATCCATTGAGAAGATCATATGGTTTTTCTCCTTCAGTGTGTCAATATAGTGTGTCACACTGATTGATTTGTGTATATGGAAAATCCTTGCATTCCTGGGATAACCCCACTTGATCATGGTGTATGATCCTTCTAATGTGCTGCTGGATTCTGTTTGCTAGTATTTTGTTGAGGATTTTTGCACCTATATTCATCAGTGATATTGGCCTGTAGTTTTCTTTCTTTGTGACATCTTTGTCTGGTTTTGGTATCAGGGTGATGGGGGTGTCATAGAATGAGTTTGGGAGTGTTCCTCCCTCTGCTATATTTTGGAAGAGTTTGAGAAGGATAGGTGTTAACTCTTCTCTAAATGTTTGAAAGAATTTGCCTGTGAAGCAATCTGGTCCTAGGCTTTTGTTAGTTGGAAAATTTTAATCACAGTTTCAATTTCAGTGCTTGTGATTGGTCTATTTATATTTTATATTTCTTCCTGGTTCAGTCTTGGAAGATTGTGCTTTTCTAAGAATTTGTCCATTTCTTCCAGGTTGTCCATTTTATTGGCATATAGTTGCTTGTAGTAATCTCTCATGATCCTTTGTATTTCTGTAGTGTCAGTTGTTACTTACTCTTTTTCATTTCTATTTCTATTGATTTGAGTCTTCTCACTTTTTTTCTTGATGCGTCTGGCTAATGGTTTATCAATTTTGTTTATCTTTTCAAAGGACCTGCTTTTAGTTTTATTGAGCTTTGCTATCATTTCCTTCATTTCTTTTTCATTTATTTTGGATCTGATCTTTTTGATTTCTTTCCTTCAGCTAACTTTGTAGGTTCTTTTGTTCTTCTTTCTCTAATTGCTTTATGTGTAAGGTTAGGTTGTTTATTTGAGATGTTTCTGTTTCTTAAGATAGGATTGTATTGCTATAAACTTCCCTCTTAGAACTGCTATTGCTGCATCCCATAGGTTTTGGGTTGTCATGTTTTCACTGTCATTTGTTGCTAGGTATTTTTTGATTTCCTCTTTGATTTCTTCAGTGACCTCTTGGTTATTTAGTAGTGTATTGAATAGCCTCCATGTGTTAGTATTTTTTACAGATTTTTTTCCTTTAATTGATATCTAGTCTCATAGCATTGTGGTCAGAAAAGATACCTGATACAATTTCAATTTTCTTAAATTTACCAAGGCTTGATTTGTGACCCAAGATATGATCTATGCTGGAGAATGTTCCGTGAGCACTTGAGAAGAAAGTGTATTCTGTTGTTTTTGGATGGAATGTCCTATAAATAACAGTTAAGTCCATCTTGTTTAATGTATCATTTAAACCTTTGTTTCCTTTCTTATTTTCTTTTTTTTAAAGGAGAAAATCGATTTTAATTTCATACATACGGAAATTCCACACTTATTTATTTTCATTTTGGATGATCTGTCCATTGGCCACAGTGGGGTTTTATAGTCCCCTACTATTATTGTGTTATGGTCAATTTCCCCTTTAATGGCTGTTAGCGTTTGCCTTATATATTGAGGTGCTCCTATGTTGGGTGCATAAATATTTACAATTGTTATATCTTCTTCTTGAATTGATCCCTTGATCATTATGTTTTGTCCTTCTCTGTCTCTTGTAATAGTCTTTATTTTAAAGTCTATTTTGTCTGATATGAGAATTGCTACTCTAGCTTTCTTTTGATTTCCATTTGCATGGAATATCTTTTTCCATCCCCTCACTTTCAGTCTGTATGTGTCCCTAGGTCTGAAGTGGGTCCCTTGTAGACAGCATATATATGGGTCTTGTTTTTGTATCCATTCAGCCAGTCTATGTCTTCTGGTTGGAGCATTTAATCCATTTACATTTAAGGTCAATTATCGATATGTATGTTCTTATTCCCATTTTCTTAATTGTTTTGGGTTTGTTATTGTAGGTCTTTTCCTTCCCTTGTGTTTCCTGCCTAGAGAAGTTCCTTTAGCATTTGTTGTAAAGCTGGTTTGGTGGTGCTGAATTCTCTTAGCTTTTGCTTATCTGTAAAGTGTTTAATTTCTCCACTGAATCTGAATGAGATCCTTGCTGGCTAGTGTAATCTTGGTTGTAGGTTTTTCCCTTTCATCACTTTAAATATGTCCTGTCACTCCCTTCTGGCTTCCAGAGCTTCTGCTCAAAAATCAGCTGTTAACCTTATGGGGATGCCCTTGTATGTTATTTGTTGCTTTTCTCTTTCTGCTTTTAATATTTTTTCTTTGTATTATATTTTGATAGTTTGATTAATATGTGTCTTGGCATGTTTCTCTTTGGGTTTATCCTGTATAGTACTCTCTGTGCTTCCTGGACTTGATTGACTATTTCCTTTCCCATGTTAGGGAACTTTACGACTATAATCTCTTCAAATATTTTCTCAGACCCTTTCTTTTGCTCTTCTTCTCTAGGATCCCTATAATTCAAATGTTGGTGTGTTTAATGTTGTTCCAGAAGTCTCTGAGACTGTCCTCAATTCTTTTCATTCCTTTTTCTTTATTCTGCTCCCTGGAAGTTATTTCCACCATTTTATCTTCCAGCTCACTTATCCCTTCTTCTGCCTCAGTTATTCTGTTATTGATTCCTTCTAGAGTATTTTTAATTTCATTTATTGTGTTGTTCATCACTGTTTGTTTGCTCTTTAGTTCTTGTAGGTCCTTGTTAAACGTTTCTTGTATTTTCTCCATTCTATTTCCAAGATTTTGGATCATCCTTACTATCATTACTCTGAATTCTTTTCCAGGTAGACTGCCTATTTCCTCTTCATTTGTTTCATGTGGTGGGTTTTTATTTTGCTACTTCATCTGCTGTGTGTTTTTCTGTCTTCTCATTTTGCTTAACTTACTGTGTTTGGGGTCTCCTTTTCACAGGCTGCAATTTCATAGTTCCCATTGTTTATGGTGTCTGCGCCCAGTGGCTAACTTTGGTTCAGTGGGTTGTGGAGGCTTCCTGGTGGAGGGGACTGGTGCTTGTGCTCTGGTGGATGAGGCTAGATATTGTCTTTCTGATGGGCAGGACTGCCCCTGGTGGTGTGTTTTGGGGTGTCTGTGAACTTATTATGATTTTATGCCATGTTGTTTGGCATGGGGTGTCCAGCACTGTAGCTTGCTGGTCTCTGAGTGGAGCTGGGTCTTAGCATTGAGATGGCGATCTCTGGGAGACCTTTCACCATGTGATATTACATGGGGCTGGGAGGTCTCTGGTGGACCATTGTCCTGAACTCAGCTCTCCCACCTCAGAGGCTCAGGCCTGACACCCGGCCGGAGCACCAAGACCCTGTCAGCCACACGGCTCAGAAGAAAAGTGAGAAAGAAAAATAAATAAATAAAATAAAATAAAGTTATTAAACTAAAAAATAAGAAAATATTATTAAAAATAATAAAATTAAAAAGTAAAAGAAAAAGAATGAAGTGAGCAACCAAATCAAATAACAAATCCACCAATGATAACAAGCACTAAAAACTATAGTAATAAAAAAAAAAACAGAAAAACCCAGACAGACAGAACCCTAGGAGAAATGATAAAACTAAGCTATACAGACAAAATCACACAAAGAAGCATACACATACACTCTCACAAAAAGAGAAAAGGAAAAAAAATGTATATATTTAAAAAAAGGAAGAGTAACCAAATCAATAAACAAATCTACCAATGATAATAAGCTCTAAAAACTAAACTAAGATAAACATAAAAGCAGAAACAAATTAGATGCAGAAAGCAAATCCCAAGTCTACAATTGCTTCGAAAGTCCACCGCCTCAATTGTGGGATGATTCCTTGTCTGTTCAGGTATTCCACAGATGCAGGGTACATCAAGTTGATTGTGGAGATTTAATCCGCTGCTCCTGAGGCTGCTGGGAGAAATTTCCCTTTCTCTTCTTTGTTTGCACAGCTCCCGGGGTTCAGCTTTGGATTTGGACCCACCTCTGAGTGTAGGTTGTCTTAGGGCATCCGTTCCCTGCCCAGACAGGATGGGGTTAAATTAGCAGCTGATTAGGGGCCTCTGGCTCACTCAGGCCGAGGGGAGGGAGGGGTACAGAATGTGGGGTGAGCCTGCGGCCACAGAGGCCAGCATGATGCTGTAACATCCTGAGGTGTGCCACGTGATCTCCC
>NW_020174037.1:2196096-2202082 GCF_003031525.2 Neophocaena asiaeorientalis asiaeorientalis | reverse complement strand
CCATGTGATATTACATGGGGCTGGGAGGTCTCTGGTGGACCATTGTCCTGAACTCAGCTCTCCCACCTCAGAGGCTCAGGCCTGACACCCGGCCGGAGCACCAAGACCCTGTCAGCCACACGGCTCAGAAGAAAAGTGAGAAAGAAAAATAAATAAATAAAATAAAATAAAGTTATTAAACTAAAAAATAAGAAAATATTATTAAAAATAATAAAATTAAAAAGTAAAAGAAAAAGAATGAAGTGAGCAACCAAATCAAATAACAAATCCACCAATGATAACAAGCACTAAAAACTATAGTAATAAAAAAAAAAACAGAAAAACCCAGACAGACAGAACCCTAGGAGAAATGATAAAACTAAGCTATACAGACAAAATCACACAAAGAAGCATACACATACACTCTCACAAAAAGAGAAAAGGAAAAAAAATGTATATATTTAAAAAAAGGAAGAGTAACCAAATCAATAAACAAATCTACCAATGATAATAAGCTCTAAAAACTAAACTAAGATAAACATAAAAGCAGAAACAAATTAGATGCAGAAAGCAAATCCCAAGTCTACAATTGCTTCGAAAGTCCACCGCCTCAATTGTGGGATGATTCCTTGTCTGTTCAGGTATTCCACAGATGCAGGGTACATCAAGTTGATTGTGGAGATTTAATCCGCTGCTCCTGAGGCTGCTGGGAGAAATTTCCCTTTCTCTTCTTTGTTTGCACAGCTCCCGGGGTTCAGCTTTGGATTTGGACCCACCTCTGAGTGTAGGTTGTCTTAGGGCATCCGTTCCCTGCCCAGACAGGATGGGGTTAAATTAGCAGCTGATTAGGGGCCTCTGGCTCACTCAGGCCGAGGGGAGGGAGGGGTACAGAATGTGGGGTGAGCCTGCGGCCACAGAGGCCAGCATGATGCTGTAACATCCTGAGGTGTGCCACGTGATCTCCCGGAAACTTGTCCCTGGATCTCGGAACCCTGGCCGTGGTGGGCTGCACAGGCTCCTGGGAGGGGAGGTTTGTATAGTGACTTGTGCTTGCACACAGGATTCTTGGTGGCTGCAGCAGCAACCTCTGTGTTTCATGCCTGTCTCTGGTGTCTGCACTGATATCCGTGGCTCACACCTGTCTCTGGAGACCCTTTAGGTGGTGTTCTGAATCCCCTCTCCTTGTGCACCGTGAAACAATGGTCTCTTGTTTCTTAGGCAGTTCCAGATTTTTCCCTGGACTCCCTCACAGCTAGCTGTGGCACATTAGCCCCCTTCAGGCTGTGTTCACACAGCCAACCCCAGTCCTCTCCCTGGGGTCTCACCTCCAAACCTGGAGCCTCGGCTCCCAGCCCCCGCCCACCCCAGTGGGTGAGCAGACAAGCTTCTCAGGCTGTTGAGTGTTGACCGGCACCCATCCTCTGTGCGGGAATCTCTCCACTTTGCCCTCTGTACCCCTGTTGCTGCGCTCTCCTCCACGGCTCCAAAGCTTCCTCCCAGCCCACCCCCCGTCTCCACCAGTGAAGGGTCTTCCTAGTGTGTGGAACTTTTCCTCCATCACAGCTCCCTCCCAGAGGTGCAGGTCCTGCCCCTATTCTTTTGTCTGTGTTTTTTCTTTTTCCTTTTCCCTACCCAGGTATGTGTGGAGTTTCTTGCCTTCTGGCAAGTCTGAAGTCTTCTGCCCGTGTTCAGTAGGTGTTCTGTAGGAGTTGTTCCACACGTAGATTTATTTCTCATGTATTTGTGGGGAGGACGGTGATCTCCACGTCTTAATCCTCTGCCATCCTGAAGGTCCCTCCACCACGTCTCTTCTTATTTAACACTCTGTCCTGAATGGCTAATACTTTCTGGAACTTAGTAGGAGTTGAAATATTTATTGAATAATAAATAAAAATATTGAAAATTTAACTAAAATTGTTCAAAGATAATAGAATGACAGAATTTGAAAAGGTAAGCAAATTTCAAAATCTATGGTATTCATGTATAGAAATAATAGCTGGAATAAAATTACATCTTACGGAAAATATGTACAGAACCTCTATAAAGAAAACTGTGAAAGAAGACTTGAATATCCCTGAGACACTCATGTTTCTAGATAAGACTCAAACAAGTAAGAGTGTGAATTCTCTCTTAAATTAATCTAAAGTTTTATACAGACTATTAAAAATTACAATGAAGTTTTTTCAAAGTGGTAAACTGACCCAAATTTCATTTCAAAAAATATAGTTGGGAGCCATAAGAAGAATACACAATAGAGAAGAACAAGGAGTGGGGACATTTGTCATTAAAGATATCAAAATGCACTACAAAACGAGTATTTTTAAACTGTAATACAGATCCGGCAGTGGGTGTGGCTATTAGAGATATAAAATAGAAAACCTAGAAATGGATCCAAGATTTATGAGAATATAAAATATAATATAGATATATTATTAGAATGGTGAGAACAAATTGTCAGATGTTGCTTTAATTTCCAGTTATTACAAAATAAACTGATATCCATACACAACATAGACAAAATTACATTCAAAGTAAAAAATTTAATTAGGAAAATTATAAAATAAACAGAGGGACTTCCCTGGTGGCACAGTGGTTAAGAATCTGCCTGCCAATGCTGGGGACATGGGTTAGAGCCCTGGTCTGGGAAGATCCCACATGCCGCAGAGCAACTAAGCCCGTGATCCACAACTACTGAGCCTGCATGCCTTAGCTACTAAATCCCGTGCACCTAGAGCCCGTGCTCTGCAACAAAGACAAGCCATCACAATGAGAAGCCCACACACCAAAACGAAGAGTAGCCTCCACTCACCAGAACTAGAGAAAGCCCATGTGCAACAACGAAGACCCAACACAGCCAAAAGTAAATAAATAAAATTTTTTTAAAAATTAAAAGCCCAGCTTTTTTTTTAAAAAATAGAAAAACATATGGCAGAAAATTTTAGTATGAGGAATTTTTTCTAGACATGATGATACACTTGAGAAATGTGACTATATAAGGATTAAAATTTTTTGTACAGAATGTCAAATAATTGGGAGCAAATGAAAAATGAAATAAAACATATTTAAATAAATATTGTTACTATATATAGAATTATTAAAATGACAGGACACAGACAAACATCTCAATGGAAAAAAAGTGGGTATAGATTTCCAGTTAAGCATCACAGCTTGAACACATACACTTATCTTGGTTCCCTCCAAGAAATCCAGTATAATGACAATAAAGGAATGACAAAGTATGGACCTGAAGACAAAAAATACAACAGAAGAGACAACACAAATGGGAGATGTCAATAACATTTTAAAAAATCTTAGTACAGAGAACAGAAAGGTGAGTGACTCTGATGCTTTGGTAATGGCATTCTGCTCCATAAGCATACCAACCCTGTGCCTCTACTCATAGCTTTTAATTAGCATTCCAATGTCTGATTCCAAAATATAGATTGACAAGGGTCACAAGATTTATGTAGAAAGACTCCAGTATGAAAGACAGAAACCAAAATTAACAGAGAAGTAAAGCTATAATACAAGGAGAAGAAAGGTTAAAAATATAATACCTTCATAACAATAAGAGAAGACATGGAATTCATGAAGAAAAAAGAACAAGACATTATAAAAAGAGAGCATGCAGAGAATAAAAAAAACCACCACAACATGACAATATGATTGCTAACATAAAATATCCAGTAGAAACTGGAAGGTCTTAGAGTCTAGAAAGTCTAGAAATTTTTCTAGAAAACAGAACAATCAGCCAATGAGAGAAAATGGGAGCTAAAATATGAGAAATTAGAGAATTAATTCAAAAGGTCTAACCAATAGGAGTTCCAGAAAGAATGAGTACATGTGTATGTCTGAAAGACAGAAAACATGGAGAAATTATCAAAGAAATAATACAAAAATTTCCTAAAACAAACAGACACAAATTTACCTAAAGTCGTCTCCTACCAATCAGCCCAAGTAATAAAAAAGAACCTGCAGGTACATCATGAAATTTTAGTGCTTTAAGAATAGAGAAAAGAGGGCTTCCCTGGTGGCACAGTGGCTAAGAATATGCCTGCCAATGCAGGGCACATGGGTTCAACCCCTGGTCCAGGAAGATCCCACATGCCACAGAGCAACTAAGCCTGTGTGCCACAACTACTGAGCCTGTTCTCTAGAGCCCGTAAGCCACAACTTCTGAAGCCTGCGTGCCTGGAGCCCGTGCTCTACAATAAGAGAAGCCACCACAATGAGAAGCCCATGCACTGCAATGAAGAGTAGCCCCTGCTCATCACAACTAGAGAAAAGCCCGCACGCAGCAACCAAGACCTAAGCAGCCAAAAAAAAGAATAGAGAAAAGATCCTGAAAACGTCCAGAAAGAAAGACAAAAACACAAGAGATCAAGAATCAAAACAGCATTGGGCTTGTTAACAACACCATGGATGCTGCAAACAGTGGAGAAAAATGCCTTTAAAATTCTGAGGGAAAAAGTAGTGTCCAACCTAGAGTTACATATACAAGCAAATTATCAAATCAAGTGTGAGGGTAGAAAAACATACTTTTAGACATATAAGTTTTCAAAAATAAAATGGTTCCATGTACCCTTTCTCAGTATTATACTGCAGTTACATCCTATAACAAAATTAGGGAAAAGGAGGAAATGAGGTCCAGGAGAACAGAAGCTGAAACACAAGGCTGCTGTAAGGGGATTGCAATAATGGGGAGAGGAGGTCCTAGGAGCATATTTTTGCAATGGGCCCAAATATCACCTAACTGAGATTGGAACACAATGATGGACACATTTTTTAAAAGGAAATTATAGATCACCTATAATGTTTAACTTATTAAGAGTTTTAGCACTCTCACAGGAATTTTGGTGATAGAGATTTGTGTACATGGAAGATAAAGTGCAAGCCCCCAAATGAGATAATTATTAACTCCAGGCAAAACAAAAAGCTGAACCAGAAAGAAAACCTAAACTATGTACTATACTTACTGAGCTATGAATTATATTCATGTAATAATGATGTAAATAGTGAATTATAAATTTAGCCCCAAATTGTGATGTACCTGTATTGAAAGGATGGTCAAAGAGAACTGAATATGTCTGTATGGACAGGGTGGGATGGGGAGAACATTGAAAGAAAGCTAAATCTTCCTTTTACCTAGTAGGAAATCAACAATTAATATCTGAAATTTAAAAATAAAAAAGGAACACAGAAGCAAATAATTTAGAAACATGAAATTAAATATCAGAAGAAACCATTACAAGAGTTGAGCATGGTTACCTTTGGGTAGCAGAATTGGGAGGGTAAGAAATATGGAACAGACAAATGCTAATTTTTGCTAGTAATCCTTCTGTTCTAGTGGAACTTTTAAACTATGCATATGTATTATTTTGCTAAAAAGTAAAATAAAGAGTCAAAAGATATGATGAAGAAATACAGATGGCCAATAGGCACATGAAAAGATGCTCACCATTGCTAAATATTAGAAAAATGCAAATCAAAATTACAGTGAGGTACCACCTCACACTGGTCAGAATGGCCATCATTAAAAGTCTACAAATAACAAATGCTGGAGAATGCATGGAGAAAAGGGTACCCTCCTACCCTGTTGCTAGGAATATGTTAGTGCAGCCACTGTGGAAAACAGTATGGAGGTTCCTCAGAAAACTAAAAATAGAATTACCACATGATCCAGCAGTCCCACTCCTGGGCAGATATCCAGACAAAACTATAATCCAAAAAGATACATGTACCCCTATGTTCACAGCAGCACTATTCACAATAGCTAAGACATGAAAACTACCTAAATGTCCATCAACAGGTGAACGGGTAAAGAAGATGTGGCACATATATACAATGGAATATTACTCAGCTATAAAAAGGAACAAAACTTAGTTATTTGTAGTAAGGTGGATGGACCTAGAGACCGTCATTCAGAGTGAAGTAAGTCAGAAAGAGAAAAACAAATACCATATGCTAACACATATATATTGGAATCTAAAAAAAAAAAAAAAAAAGG